>NC_057806.1:196734938-197034938 GCF_018294505.1 Triticum aestivum | reverse complement strand
TCGTCTAGTTAAACAACTTTCAATGATAGAGATCATGCTATAAGTATAATATGATATTCAATTGCAGTAATACTCTGTGTCCCATTTATTCTAGATACCTAAATTTGAACAGAATTGTTTATGGTGTATCTGGTTTGCCATTTGCAATATACTTATTGTCTTAGAAGATCTTGCAAGACATTCATTATGGATTACCGGATATTTTAGTGTTCTCTGTGCGGTAAAGCTAAATGTTAGAAAATCTTGAAATCTGTTGTATGTGAGCCCATATCCAGGCTGGCCCATAAGGTCCAAGCCCATGTACCCGGCCTAGAAGAGGAGGAGGTCGTCGATGTCTGGCAGTTAGCGCCGCCAGAGCTATCAAGAGGTTAGGCCAACTGCGACGCTGGGACGCATTAGGTCTGTTCACGTCCGTTTGGGTCCTTGTCCGCCACGACCCATTTCTAGCCCAAATTCGGGCCGGGTTTGCGTACGCGCGGACACGCCGCAGACGCTCTCAACGCCCTCCCCATGTCCTCCCCTAGCCCGCTTGTCTGTGGCACAACGACCATTGTTCACCTCGCCCTCCACTGCAACACCCCGACCTCGTCACCCTCGCCGCCGGCACCCAATTCCGGCCGCTTCGCCACCTCCCCAGCCGTTGCGGTCGCATCCATCGACGACCCCACCGCCACCGCCGCCCACTCTTTGTCGGTGTTGTTGCCACTACTCGCCGCCATTGGAGGACTATGAGGCACGTCGAGGCCCAGGTCGCCGATAACACCTCTACCTCCATAGACACTGCCGAAGGATGCGGGCTTCCACATGCTTGTTGCGATGAGGCAAGGGCGGGTCCGTTCGCTGGGCGCCCCTCTTCCACGCCCGAGGCAATCGGCGCCCGCAAGGTGTTCGTCCTTTTGCTCGGCCGAGCCTCCTCCACACCACAAGGTACGGATTCACCACAACTTCGAAGGGGCAACGATGGATAGCTCGGATGAGTTTTTTTTCAACATCCTATGTACATCGACCGGCGATGTGGAATTCGTGGTTGCTTTTATGGTCGTCAACGAGCACATCTCGAGCTAGCGGCCAATGTTTAGGGGATCCATCCGAGGCCACGCTCCGGGCTTGAATCGTAATAGAGAAAGCAGCCATTGCCTACTCTACGACGATTATTTCGAGCTCACAAGCCCACTTTTCAATGCCAAGCTTTTCCCGCAACGCTTCCGAATGGTGAGACATGTGTTCAACCGTCTTGGGGGGGGGGGATTGAGTATGATGATTACTTGCAATGCAAGCCTGATGCCCTTGGGAAGGTTGGCTTCTCTTATCAAAAATGTACTGCAGCTGTTCGGATGCTTGCATACGACATTCACGGTGATGGCATTTTACAGGTTCTGCAAAGCTGTGGTTGTAGTGTTTGGCAAGGAGTACTTAGAGAACCAAATGATACGGATACAACTCGGTTGTTAGCAATCAATGATTACTTGCAATGCAAGCCTGATGCCCTTGGGAAGGTTGGCTTCTCTTATCAAAAATGTACTGCAGCTGTTCGGATGCTTGCATACGGCATTCGCGGTGATGGCATTTTACAGGTTCTGCAAAGCTGTGGTTGCATTGTTTGGCAAGGAGTACTTAGAGAACCAAATGCTACGGATACAACTCGGTTGTTAGCAATCAATGAATCGAGAGGCTTTCTGGGGATGCTTGGAAGCATAGATAGTATGCACTGGGCGTGGAAGAACTGTCCATTTGCTTGGCAGGGGCAATATAAGAGACATTTTAAGGCTTGCACGGTCATACTTGAAGCTGTGCTATCACAAGATCTCTGGATTTGGCACTCTTCTTTTTGGCATGGCAGGTTCTCACAATGACTTCAACGTGCTTCAGCACACTTCGGTGTTTGCTAGGCTTTCTGAAGGCCAATCCCCAGATGTCAACTTTGAGGTCAATGGCCAACAATATAACAAGGGATACTACCTAGCTGATGGTATCTATCCTCAGTGGGCAACTATTGTGAAGATAACCTTGGAGCCCGTAGGTGAGAAGAGGGCTAGGTTTGCCCAATAACAAGAGTGTTGGGAAGGATGTGAAGCGTGCTTTTGCTGTGCTCCAATCTCGATGGACTATTGTTCGACAGGGTAGAACATGGAGCACTCAGAAGATGTGGGAGGTGATGACATGTTGTGATGCGGAGCATCCTACGGTCATCCCCATGGATGTACCTTCGTCTCCCAAGACACCACGTGGACCCATGACTAGAGCTCGTGCAAGGGCTATCGAAACCGAGGTGAACTCGCTCCTCTCCCAACTAACACATTCCACATGTGAGACATGGCTACTACCTCAAGCAGAGATCTTGTGTGTGATCAGGTACTCGGAGGAAGGCCACGAGTCTGCTATGACCAATGGACAAGATGGCGAGGACACCAAGCGCAAGAAGCAAGAGGAAGAGCTGCAGAAGAACTATAGCCACCGAACGACCGGCCCTTACCGGACGTCCGGCGCCCTGAAAATCAGCCAGCCAGAAGGCCCAGCCGACGAATGTTACATCGGCCGGACGACCGGCGAGTACCGGATGCCCGACACCTTTCGTCGGCCGGACGACTGACGCCCTCCGAAAGTCCGGTGCCACCTATCTAGAACCAAAATGCTAGAAGACCGAAGTCTTCCAGATGCCCGAGACACCGGATGTCCGACATTCACCGGAAATCCGGCGACACCTGTCCAGAACCAAATCACTAAATCACCGGATGTCCGGAGCTCGCGAGCCACCGGACGACCGGTAACTACCGGATGTCCGATGCCTGTCTGTGCACAGCGACTCGGGCCGAGGCCCATGTACCCCTTCACTCCCCTAGACTATATATATTTGTCTACTACCTACGTTTTAGGGTTAGCAAAGGTTAGAGCTCATTTGAGATAGAGCTTTTCTCATCCACTTACCACTCCCATGGAGTTCAAGACCTCCATGTGAGAAGATCCCCCAAGTGGATTCAAGACCCCTTCATGGGAAGATCCTTCTAGAATTCAAGACCTCTCCTCCAAGGATTGGGATGAACTAGTCACCTTTGTATCCTCTTGTGTTGACTTTGGATCCTTGTATTTCCTCTATGTATATGTGGATTTAGCACATGTGTGATTGGATCTTGTCTATTTGAGTGTTCATCTTGTGTTTCTCTTTGATTTACTCTCTTCCCCATCTCCAAGTGTGAAAAGATCGACCATCAGGGTTCCACCCTACATCATGTTGTGTGATCATGCACAACATGATCGTAGAGGATGAACGTGATGACAGCCTCTTTGACCAAGGGTTTGATTTCCAGGGTGAGAACGTTGAGCCTGTGTATGGAGCGGCAACATATGCACAGTTCACCCAATTTCACCAAGAAATACGTGATTAGATAACTCATATTCAACTTCAAAATGATTTGGTTGAGCATATGTGGACTCACATAGGCAACCAATAGATGTATCTGCTATTTTTCTTTCAATGTATTGTTACAGTTTCAAATTCATTTGGTTGTAAACTATGCGATTTTTATTTATTGTGTTGTAATAAAAACTATTTGACTTATTTGTTTAATTGTGAGCAATGTTTCTGTTATCGCCGGTTTAGCTAGGCCCACCGGGCAATCTTAGCCCACAAGTTATCTTAGGTTAATTCTTATGCAAGTTATCTTAGGTTAATTCTTATGCAAGTTATCTAGGTTATAAATATAGGCTGTAAGACTCTTTTTGGAATTAAGCAATAAGAATATCATTATCCCTATTGCCCGGCTCCCAGAGGAGCCGGAACCCTAGCCGCCTCTAACCCTAGCCGCCGCCGCCTTCTCCCTCCGACGCGACGGCGCCCAGCCGCCGGCGCGCCCGTCCATCGCCCCGTCCCACTCCATCCTTCCCCTACAACCTCCGGAGCAGGTCCGGTAGGACCCCTGGTTCTACTAGTTTCATTTTTATTTGTTCTTTTGATTTATATGTATAGAATGTCTAATTTGAGAAAAATTGGTAACAAAATGGCCGAGCCGGACCAAATGGGTTGGCCGGTTGGGTGCACTGGGAAGAATGGCGCGGACAAGGCCGGACAGCGGCCAAAGTGGCGACCCAAACGGACAAAATGCGCATCCGTTTTGCGTCCCTGCGTTGGAGTTGGCCTTAGTCACCACATCCCTACATTGTATCAGAGGACGGGGCGTGAGGAGATGATGGTGGCGACGGCCGCTGAGGCAGCAGGATCCGGCAGTGAGACGTCGAATCTGGGCAAGCAGCATGCGAGGAAGTGGGGCTGCGTGCGAGTTTGTGGTGTAGCAAGGCAGCGCAGACGTCGACGGGACGTGAACGGCGACAGCGGGGCTGGTACATGTCCAGATTCCTCTGGCTCCTTGCTGGTCCTTCTGTTCTGCTGCTTGCTAGTTCTTCCCCTGGTTGCTGGCTCTTGAGGTTGGACAGGAAAGAGGTGGAAGAAGAGGTCGTGCTGGAGAAGGGGACGAGCTACTGTTGCTGCGCAAGGGGAGGCGCGGCTCGGGTGTGTCTCAGCCTCGTTCTGGGACAAGATGAAGACGACACAGTGCTGAGCTGTGGCTGACTGCTGAGCTCTCGGTGCTTGGCAGAGGAAGCTGCTGGGTGCAGTGGCGCTGTGGGTGATGAGCTGCTGCTGCTGGGTGTTGTGCCGCTGCTGAAGTTTTTTTGCTGCTGCTGATTGGAGAGGGAGACAGAGGCAACACTGGTGGGTGGTACAGTTTTGTACCATGTTGATCCAACATATAGCGAATTGTTAGAGGAGAACATGGTGGACTTGAGTGCGCCACTTGATGATTTTGAACCGGGAATGCAACCGCAAGCCGAGCCCTATCCAGAGATGGGAGGAGAGGGTTGACGGTGATGACGAAGTGGAAGAGCTTGATGAGGAGTTTGATGCTAGCCAAGCCAATTTCGCGAGAAGGACCCGGAACTACACCGAGGTGGAGGACGCTTGCTTGATTCGAGCATGGGAGAGTGTGTCTCTCGATGCGGTGACCGACAAAAATCAAAATGGCAAGAAGTATTGGCAACGTATTGAAGTAAAATATCACAAGATTGTGCCGGTTCCTTCGGGCCGTTCCTTGAAATCACTTCAAGGCCGATGGATAACTATCAAGAAAACATGTAGTCGTTGGAGTGGTTGCTTGACCCAAGTGAGAAATGCCCCTCCTAGTGGATCCACTATCACGACTACGTGAGTAGTTTTCTTTCTATCTCATAATTCATGATTATGTTGATGACTAATTGATCTCACCGTTGCATCTTTTCCAATGACTTGTAGGATCGCATTGCCAACGAATTGTTCAAGCAAAGCCTGGGGTTTCAAGGGTAGGTCATTCACACTTGGACATTGTTGGCTCTTGCTCAAGGATAGTGAGAAGTGGAAGTTGAGGGACAAGGAAGCTCCTCCAAAGAAAGGCTCACTTGTTAACTTGGAGAATGATGAAGATAGTGATGGTGCACCAAAGGGAGGAAGAAACAAAGGAAACCGGATGGAAATAGGAAGGAGAAGGAGAGGGTGAAGAGGTCGGCCGAGGTGGTTTCTTTGAGGGATCAAATTGGTGATATGGTGAAGATCAAAGAAACTTTGTTGGCCAAGCATTTGGCAACAAAGGTTGAATTGACTGAGAAGAAAGACAAGCACAAAGAGAAGTGGGCAAGGAGGTCTGTCTTTGAGGAGCACAAGATTGCTCTAGAGGAGCAAAGGAGAGATGAGAAGACCGCCGAGGAGGACCGGTTCATGATGATGAATCCGGAGGGCATGGATGTGATGACAAGAGAATTTTGGGAGATGAAAAGGATGGAGATCATGTGCCGAAGGAGGGTGGAGCTTCAAAATCTTATGGCCGGTCGTGGTGGTTTTGCTTTCGGCAATGGTGGGTTTGGAGGTGGCGATGGTGGTGGGTTTGGAGGTTTTGGAGGAGGGTTTGCATTCGGCAATGGTGGTGGGGGTGTTGGGTTTGGAGGTGGAGGTGGTGGTCTTGGGTTTGGAGGTGGAGGAGGTGGTGGCGGCGATGCTTCGGCCAACGGTGGTGAAGATGCTTATGTTGGGAAACGTAGCATGCAATTTCAAAAAATTCCCTACGCTCACGCAAGATCTATCTAGGAGATGCATAACAACGAGAGGGGGAGAGTGCGTCCACGTACCCTTGTAGACCGAAAGCGGAAGCGTTTCACAACACGGTTGATGTAGTCGATCTTCTTCTCGTTCCGACCGATCAAGCACCGAACGTACGGCACCTCTGAGTAATGCACAAGTTCAGCTCGATGACGTCCCTCAAACTCTTGATCCAGCAAAGTGTCGAGGGAGAGTTCCATCAGCACGACGGCGTGGTGACGGTGATGGTGAAGTGATCTGCGTAGGGCTTCGCCTAAGCACTACGACAATATGACCGGAGGCGTAAACTATGGAGGGGGGCGCCGCACACGGCTAGGAATCAATGTTGTGTCTTCTAGAGGTGCCCCCCCCCCCACATATATATATAGGCGGGAGAGGGAGGGGAGCAGCAAGGGGCGCCCCAAGTAGGAGGGATCCTACTTGGCCGCCTCCTCCAAGTCGGCCTCCCCCCTTCCATATGCATCGGAGGGGGAAGGAAAGAGAGGGGGGAGGCCGAATCCTCCCCTTTCCTTCTCCCTTCCCTCCTTTCCTTTTCCTCCTATTTCGGCCTATAGGGGGGCGCACCAGCCCCTTAGGGGCTGGTCTGTCCCTCTCTTGGCCCATTAGGCCCATATAGTTTGCCGAGGGATGCTCGGAACTCCTTCCGGTGACCCGATACGTACCCGGTATCCCCGGAACATTTCCGGTGTTCGAATACTATCGTCCTATATATGAATCTTTACCTCTTGACCATTTTGAGACTCCTCGTTATGTCCGTGATCTCATCCGGGACTCCGAACAACATTCAGTCACCAAATCACATAACTCATATAATACAAAATCGTCATCGAACGTTAAGCGTGCAGACCCCACGGGTTCGAGAACTATGTAGACATGACCAAGACACCTCTCTGGTCAATAACCAACAACGGAACCTGAATGCTCATATTGGTTCCTACATATTCTACGAAGATCTTTATCGGTCGTACCGTAATGACGACATACGTTATTCCCTTTGTCATCGGTATGTTACTTGTCCGAGATTCGATCGTTGCTATCTTCATACCTAGTTCAATCTCGTTACCGGCAAGTCTCTTTTACTCGTTCCGTAATACATCATCCCGTAACTAACTCATTATTCACATTGCTTGCAAGGCTTATCATGATGTGTATTACCGAGAGTGCCCAGAGATGCCTCTCTGATACTCGGAGTGACAAATCCTAATCTCGATCTATGCCAACCCAACAAACACCTTCAGAGATACCTGTAGAGCATCTTCATAATCACACAATTACGTTGTGACGTTTGATAGCACACAAGGTATTCCTCCGGTATCCTGGAGTTGCATAATCTCATAGTCAAAGGAATATGTATTTGACATGAAGAAAGCAATAGTAATAAAACTGAACTATCAATATGCTAAGCTAACGGATGGGTCTTGTCCATCACATTGGTACCTTTTCATTTTTAGTGCCTAGATATGGTATCTTTTCTTCAATAGTTCCATGAAACATTTTTGGATTAAGAGTTGGCCTTCGGTACCGTACACGCTACTAAGATGTCTGCGGGGAAGAACGTATAGGGCCAACCGGCCAGCCCCGGGCCGAGACTAGCTGGCCTGTGCCAAACAACAAAGCAGCTCGAAAAATGCGGAGATGGCCCCCATTTGTGTGCGGTGCAAAGATATGCGGACGGGTGCTCACATTGCGGCCAGCCCTGGGCCGAGACTAGCTGGCCCGTGCCAAACAACAAAGCAGCTCGAAAAATGCGGAGATGGCCCCCATTTGTGTGCGGTGCAAAGATATGCGGACGGGTGCTCGCATTGCTTTTCACACAGACGGGCGGAGGCGTCTTCCGGCAGACGGCCCGAGCCTCCGGGCGGTCCGGGGGTGGCCCAGCCGGTCTGGCCCGAACCGTCCAGGAAGCTGAGTGGGCAGGCTAGCCTAGCCGAACTGGCCCTCAGCCGGCCTGGCCCCGGCTGGTCAGACAATTGAAAGGGCCGGCTGGCCCAAACGGCCGTCCTCTTTTCTTTTTCTTCTCTTCTTTTCCTCGGCCAGCCAGCCGAAGCAGGCGGCAGGGAGCCAGCTGCGTGGGTGCGGTGCGAGGCGATGCGGGCGCGGAGCTAGCTGGAGCGGCGAGCTGACAGTCGGGATGTGGCCGGTGTGGGCGCGAAGCCGGTTGGAGCGCCGAGCCAGCGGGCGGGCCGCGGCCGCGGTGGTGCAGGCGCGGAGCCAGCAAGAGTGGGGTAGAGACGTCCGGAGCGGGGCGGAGCCCGCGAGCGTGCGGGCGTGGCCCGAGCCGGGGTGCACGGACGCCGGGGACGGGGCGGCGCGGTCGGCGAGACGAGGCGCACGGACATCGGGGATGGAGCAGGCACGGTCGGCGAGATGACGAGGAAGCGCGGCGGGGGGGGGGGGGGGGGGCTCGGGAGCTAAGGTGCAGCCCAGCTCCTCCGCACCCACTGGGTGTTGTCGGGGTTGGGGACGGGGCGGTGCGGCCGCAGCGGGACGGCGGCGAAGGACACGGGGCTCCCGAAGCGGGAAGAGGCGGTGGAGTCATTAGGCAACAGGAGGAGCACGACGGTGAGGTCGAGCGCAACGAGCGAGCGAAGCGGCGACGCGAGGGTGAGCCCGCTCGAGCGGGCCGAGCGCGGCGGAGACCCAGGCGACGCAGTCGGCGTTGGTGGTTGAGGAGGGGGCCAACACAAGAAGCGCCGTGGGGGGCGGGCGTCGGGTCGAGGGCGTCCAGGCCCGGCGACGGACTGACGAAGGAAAGGGGCGTTAAGTGCGGTGCCGAGACGGGGCGGCTGGCCAGGTCCCCGACGCGAGGAGGCACTGCCTCGTGCCCCTCCTTGGGCGTCGGGGCAGGGGAGGTCCGGTGGCTTGGCACGAGGACGGTGACAGCTCGGGGAAGTGCTATCTGGCTGTCGAGCGGGGGTCGAGCACGACGGCGTCCAGAACGGAGGGCATCTGGCGGCAGGGAGCAGCGACCAGGGAGACAAGGCAGAGAGGGGCTTGCGGGGAAGAGAGCAGCGACGGGAGGTACTCGGTGTCGGTCTGCGAAGGAATGGGGGACCACGGCGTCTGTGGTGAGGCAGGCAGGTGCGCTGCACGCGGAACGGCACGACGTCGGGCTTGCAGGCAGCCAGAGCCGGTGTGGTGGCGGCAGATGACTTGCAGAGACGAAGATGCGCGGCTGCCGGAGCTGGAGGTTGAGGAAAGGTGGCTCGACGCGGCAGGCGCAGCGATGGAGCTCGGGAGGCTGGCAAAGAGAGAGGGAGTGAGGCCGGGAGCCATGGGAGGAATGCGGTGCACGATGGGGAGCGAGGGGAACGGAGCAGAGCAGCCGTGAGCATTGAGGGCGCGGGGAGGGGTGTTCATGAGCATGACTCGACGGGTGGCTCCCTGGCACGCCTTATAGGCTGGTGCCCAGGGGACTAGGAAGGGCCTGCGGCGCCTAACAACACTGTAGACGATGACACATGACAGGCGTGCAGTGTCCGCTTATTCATCAACAGTGGCCAGGGTGTGGACGTCTTGTCCACGCAGGTCCGATGTGACGTCGCGGTTGACTTCGGGCAGCCGGTTGGTCGGAGCAGCCGACCGGGGCAGGCAGCCCGCCCGTCTCGTCGTCTTGGGACTGCCCGGGGCATTTACCGAAAAATGCGAACTGAGCATTTACTGAAAAAGGCTTTCGCCCCGCTTCATAAATAAAGCAACCACCGAGCACAAAGTCAACAAGGTACCAACCGAACAACACACCCACCGCAGGCAAGGTCCAACACACAGGCACACAAACACTACACGGGTTCAGCTGTGGGCACAGCACAACAAGCCCAACATAGACACAACAGGCACGCACAACACACACATGGCGGTGACGGTGACGAGGTAGAGAAGAGCTAATCCGGCTCCGGTGGTGGTTGGGGAAGCAGCAGAGCCATCCGGAGAGTCATCGCACGAAGCTGGGTGATGATGGAGGTGATGGTGTCTCTCTCCCTGGGGCGGCTAAGCGGCCGCCAAAGCTGCAAGTAACCAGACCATTTGAACAGAGCGTCCGTAGCGCGACGAAGAGGGATACACTGAATCACAAGCTTATTCCTAATAGTCCACATCGTCCAGGCTAGCACACCGATGGTCAACCACCTAATGTGGCGAGACAAGGGTGGTAACGCCTGGAGTTCGGCGAAGAGAGCGGGGAAGCTGTTGTGATCCCAGCTTCCACCCACTATTTCGCGGAAACAGCTCCAGAGGAACTGCGCGGACACGCAGGCGAACTAAGGATTTCACAAGTGGCTAGATTCGTTGTGAAAGAATCTGTCCCCCTAGGTTACAGTCCTAAACTCGGCATGGGTGATCGCATTTTTTAGCGGTATGGTGTACCTGTTAAGTACGATGTGTCCATGGTCACTTCGTCAATCTCAAGATTTGTTGGTTCAGTCCCTTGGAGTTCATTCTTCAAAGAAAAAAAAATACTCCCTCCGATCCAAAATCAGTGAGGTGATTTTAGTTCAAATTTGAACTAAAACCACGACACTTGTTTTGGATCACAGGGAGTAGTATTTAAGAGAAGGCAGTATTTCACCCACTTGTAATGAATTACTCCCTCCATAAAGAAATATAAGAGTGTTTAGATCACTAAAAGTACATATTTTAAATAATGTAATACAGGATAAGAAAAAAGATGGCCCATATTTACAACAATGCAAGCTGCTTACAGAGGTGTTTCGTTAAATAATCCAATTTTTGTGGAAGCATCAGTGCTTATATATATAGAGCTGGGGATAATCCAATTTTTGTGGAAACATCAGTGCTTATATCTATAGCTGGGTTGCGTAGTTAAGCATATGCTCTCTAGAAATAAGTATGGCTTCTCAAGGTAAAGCCGGTTTATTTTTCTACACATTTGCTCCCCACAAATATGCACCGTGCTTAAGGTAAAGCTGGTTTATTTTTTAAAACACCTTGCATCGTACATGACCTTGGTTGTGGACTTGGCTTAGTTCAAAGTCCGTTAGTCTTGGCTATTGAGTCGGGTTGGAGTCCGGCTTTGGAATTGTATGCATTTGACATTCGAAGTTATACGTAGTTGTGAAGCATATTTTTGCAGCTTCAGATATTATAACAACAGAAGCAATACTATTCTGCATATATGGCAGACACAAATTGTCCATCAGAGAGCGGATGCCGTTTTAGGAAGACATTCTGTCGATAATAACTTTGTACTTATGCAACCGTCCATTCTCTGTTTTACCCCATAGATGCAAGAGAGCACTGTTAGGAATTTAAGGTTTGTGGTCTACCCCATATTCCTCTGTCTTTTTTTGATGCCGCTCACAATTCACATATATGAGGCTGGGTAGGGACCTTCTTATATTGTCTTTCCAAAAAGTCCAACTCTTATACAAACTAGCACGACGCCCATGTGTTGCTACGAAATTATAAAATACGAGTTCAGTCACTGTCTTAGAAAGTCATCAAAATATCATGTCATGCAGCCTTTGCGCATAGTTTACAATTAAAAAGAACAGAAATACTATGAAAAATCATACGGTGGGCATTGGAGAATCTTAAGCGATCATTGCAAGACACAACATTTCGAATGTTGAAAGCTGAAACATGTGGGAATAGACAATTAGTAAGTTGACTGCACAAGCAATGGTAGGACAATGGCTATCGTCACTTTGGAATTACAATTTGTCCACTCTCATAATTCTATGATATGGAACCATTTAGAACCGGGAAAAATTGGTTAGGAAGAAACTAAAAACAAGGGCATTATTTTGAGTTCCAGTTGCATTTTTGCATTTGTTATGTGTTCTTTCTTTAAGTGTTGATCTCGCATAAAAGTAGTAATGTAATAATGTAGTTGTTTATTGGTGGTAGGTCTCATATGTGAGTAAAGTACATTTATTTATGTTTTGGAAGGTTTTTGGTCCCATGTGGGTAGGGGTGCATTTGATTATTGGTAAAGGTTGTTGGTCCGACATGTGGGTAGAGGTGCATTTGTTTATTGGTGAAGAATTGTTGGTCTCACATGTGGGTATGGGTGCAGTCGTTTATTGTTGCATTCGTTTATTTTTGAAGGTTGGTGGTCCCACATGTGAACTCACCACCAACTCCAACCTTTATAAGTAGGAAAGATAACATATCCAGTAGCCTTCAAATTTTCTTGGATCATTAGGAAACTGTGCAAGGAAAATTTGCAATTTTTTGTACGTGCAACCCACCAAGATGTTTTTCTTTGAAAACACACTGGCAGCCGAATACGGATTGACCTGACTGTGGAAGGGATTCAACAGTGTTATAACAGTACCTGCAGATTCTTTGATTGAGTTCTAGTTCACAGATTTATATGTGATTTCTCATTGTATGTTTACTCACTTATCAGGTGATACCGTCGTAGCGGTGGATAGCCCTTTTGGACGATTGGGCCTTACTGTTTGCTATGATTTGAGATTTCCAGAGCTTTACCAATGTTTGCGTTTTAAGCATCAAGCTCAGGTGATTGTGTATGCCACTGTACTATACTCAGTATATATATAATACTACCGCTGTTTTTAAATATATAAGATGTTTTGGCAGTTTAAGCTGATCTGCCAAAACGTCTTACATTTAGGAACAGAGGGTGTATTTAAGATACCCTTGTATTAAGTTGTTATTGATCATACATTCATACCCTTTAGATTGTTCAGGAAATTTCTTAGTTTTCGAGTCTTTTCTTAACATTTCATCTTTTTTTTAGGTCTTGCTCGTACCATCTGCATTCACAAAGGTAACTGGGGAAGCACACTGGGAAATTCTCCTTCGTGCTCGTGCAATTGAGACACAATGTTATGTACGTAAATCTAAACACTTCTCGCTGCCTATTGACTTTTGCATGTAGGTTTAGTTGTTTCGTATAGTTGACACTTGGCAACATGGGATTCGATAATGTAGAAGAATGCTAGACTATTAGTACAGATACCTACTGTATTTGTAATTTTACACATGAAACACATGTGCAAACCTCATCACATCAGTGGAGGTGAATAGTTGGTACATGAGCTACTTGTTAATCCACCATATATATGCCTCTGATTGCAGATTCAGAACAAGTGAGCTATGCTTATATTTCAAAAGCTTTTGCTTTATGTGGAATTCAGTTAAATATGAAAATTGTTTGGTTGACTTTCGAAGTTAGGCAGCTTAAAAACACTTTTCCAATATTTCTTAGGTTATTGCTGCGGCTCAAGCTGGAAAACACAATGAGAAAAGAGAAAGCTATGGCGATTCTATAATTATTGACCCATGGGGAACAGTTATAGCTCGACTTCCAGGTACGGCTTTTCACTTTGTTATACTTAGCTGTTACATACTAAGTTATGATTCTTGTGACTTGGAAGATTATATTGGGTTCTTTTCATGTTTTGTATCTTAACTGTTAAGAACCATCAATAGTGACTTTCTCTTGAGCTACTTGTCAGTATTTGCTTCTTTCATATGGTTGTGCTGGAAAATAGTCGTCAATTTTGTAATGCTGATAATTTTGTGTTCATTTTTGTTCATTTTTTAAAAAATAATATTCTATGGACTACTTTTACAAGGTATTACCACTAGTACCCTTTTTTATTGTTAGATAAATGATCTGAATTTTTGCTACAGATCGACTGTCCACTGGATTTGCAGTAGCAGATATCGACTTGTCAAAAGTTGAGGCTGTGCGAACCAAAATGCCAATCTCTGTGGTAATGATGTCTCATGTACCATCTGTTTGCTCCGGTCCAAGTACTCCAGAAGCTGCATTTCTGTAATGGCTTAATTATCCTATGTTTGCAGCACCGCAAGTTTGAGAGCATCTGGAAGTCCTCATCACTATAATAGTTGAAGGTGGTCTTGCACGCTTCGCCGCTCTTATTCTCACATTCCGGAGATTCTTCTTTTGTGTATAATAACTGCCATTTTGTTCACAAGATGGTCCAGTTCGATTGGGATTTCCAGTGAGACATGTCATAGAACTAAATAAGCTACAACTGTAGTAGCATATCTAGTAAATAGGGCATATCCAAACATGGCTCAGAGCACCTTATGACTTGGTTTGAGATGGCTTCTACCTCAGCTTATGGTCCAGATAAACCAGAAGCCGTTCCAAACCCAAAGCTTAGGAACAGCTTAGGTTGTGTTTGATTGGGCCTTAGGGTCTTTTAAGCCAAAAGCTCAACCAAATCCAGCGAATTTGATGTTTGTGTGTATGTTGACATGTACAAATGCATGGTAGCGGTACTTTCATGAGTTTGTCACTTTATTCTTATATGCTACTCCCTCCGTAAAGAAATATAAGAGCGTTTAGATCACTTCTATAGTGATCTAAACATTCTTATATCTCTTTATAGAGGGAGTAGTTCTTTTACTGTGGAAGAGATGTAAAGGGCAATTTGGGGATGAACATTCCACAAATGTTTTTCTTTTTGTGAGATATATGGAAAAAAGAGGTAGATAATCATAATCGGCCATTGGGCTTGTTGAACCAGAAAGGTTAAAAAGATCTTGGAGATAGTCACTGGGATTAGAACCATTACAAGGGGAAAATGTTTCAGCTAGACCTGACGCTGTTGACACGAACAATCTATGATACAATTGCCAACTCCTCGATGACAATGGAATGATGACTTCTCAGTGTGGTCATATACAAGTGACTACTTTATTTTGTGATGCGTGTACAGTTGTATATAACTTTTTGGTCGTAGCCCTCTATCAAAATGTAAGACTTTTTTTAACACAGTCATGGTGTCAAGAAACGTCTTATATTAAGTTACCTGAGGTAGTCTTAATGTTTTTTTTTTGAAATATCCGGGTCCTCCGGCTTCATTGATTTAGAAGAAAGCAGTGGGAAACATGATGATCAAGTGATCAATGGTGGTGTTACATAGAGAAGGAAGAACAGGAAAGACTAAAGGGTGCAAGGCCACCATCTCATGATCGGGTCCCCAAACGGGGGCTCTAAACAGGTTGCTCCAGCTAGTCTCCATTGCTCAATGTTTGTGCGGACAGCACGGATGATATCTTCGCTACGGTGTCTTCGTCCTGAACACACAGTTGTTCCTCTCCTTCCAAATTTCCCATGGTACCATCAGGAGCAAAAATCGGACGCCTCGCTTGTGTGCTTGCGGTGTGAGGTTGATCATCTTTTGAGGTAGTCTTAATGTGGTTGTTGCGCTGCAGTGTTCTGTTGATCTGAATTGGCAAAGTTACGCATGTTATTTGCTGGAGTGTTCATAGATCTGTTATTTGCTTTCTACAGAGTAGTGTTTGTTTGCTTATTCTTTTTTTAGGTTTTTTTTGAGGGGTTTGTTTGCTTATTCTGTCTGAGGTGATTAACGCTGTCGGATTTTAATGAATTAAGTTTTTATTAGTGTGCTCAATTTGCTAAAGCATTCTCTCAAATATTTTTGCTAAAGCATGATCCGCCTTTCTATCCGTAGTAATCAACCAAGCGTGCATGCAAAATATCGTCTTTGTTGAACAATATGTGTTAGTTAACTAATTCAGAAATTCCACCAAATAATTAACTGGATAATATTTCAATTAGCTATAGCATGATCATTTGCAAATAAATCTCCCTTTTAAAAGTGTAAGCAATCTCTTAGTTATTCAACAGACAGTAAAACAATAACTAAGAGCAATTCTAGCATAGCTTCGTCCATAATTTTTTGGAGGCTGCCGGCCTTGTGCGCAAATACAGAATTGCCAAAGGCATGCTCCATTTTTCTTTTTGCATGTTCTTCAAATTTGCAGTTTCAGTTTAAGCCATTCAAACAATGAATAAACATAATCAAATACGATCACTTAATTTGAAATTATATTCATGGCCAAAATTCATCGTATTTATATTTATTTTGCAAATTGGAATGTCACTGTTCAACATTGCTAGCTATTACTAGTGCTAATTACTTTGACACTGACGTTGTCTTTTCATCGTCGACCTCTTTGTCTTCCTCCTCAATCTCATCAAGGTCGTGGTTGTCGACGAGCGGCAGAACCAACCTTGCATCGGCGGGCGTGCTCTACCTTGAACCGTGGCCTCCTCCTCAGAGCTGTGAGTGAGGAGGGTAGTCTACCCGTGTTCCTTCCCATCGTCGGTTGCGAGCCCGAAGCGCTTACGGCAGGCTTATGCAAAGGAAAATAGCTCAAGCACGACCCCTATTGAGTCATCAGGCTCGGGCTTGACAGGTAAAGTGATGAGGGGGGTTCAAGGGTGTTGGCGCCCTCCTCTAATGAAGGGTGTTGGCATCATGCTCCTCGTTGAAGGAGGAGTTGTACCGAGTGCGTGGCACGAACGGCGGGCTAGGGGCGCCCATGACAAGGATGACATCGTTGACGGAGACTATGGTGCGCGAGTGCAACAACCAGTAGTTTAGGAGAGAGCGTGATTTTTTTTCCAAATGTGCATTGCGTTCATGCATCCCTATTTGGGGGAAATTGGAAACATACTTTTCAGACCTAAAAGAATTAGACCATGTTAGAAATTTGGGCATGACCTTCACTCTTTTCTAGACATTTGGATCACAATTCAAATAATATCATACAAGGATCACATTGCAAAAGTACATCTCACTTACTGAATTGGAAATTTACGTAAACAACTAAATAAATATTGAGTAATGAACTCAATGATACAAAGTCATAGTGCAAATTCATACAAGAGAATAATAAACTTTATTACCGAAAAAGGCATTCGCTTCGCTTTATATATAAAGCAAACCACCAGAGCCAAACAATCCAACAGGAGTTCACACCTCTCTCACACACACAATGGTAGCACAACACATAGTACGAAGAGGGTTTTGCTGAGGGCACATCTCAACAAGCTCTGAAACAAGACAAAAAACAAAGACGATAACACATGGAGAGCCATCGTGCGAAGATCTGTTATGATGATGTTGATGGCGTCTCGATCTTTAGGGTGGCTAAGCGGCCGTCAAAGTTGCAAATAGCCACACAATTTGAACACCGCGTCAGTAGCACGTCGAAGAGGCACACACTGGATCACAAGTTTATTCCGGATCATCCAGAGCGTCCAGGCAAGGACCCTAATAGTCAGCCACCTAATGTGGCGAATCGTTTGTGGGGATGCCTGGATTTCAGCGAAGAGGTTGGGAAGTAGTTGTGGCACTAGCGACCACCAACTAGTTTGCGAAAAAAGCTCCACAGGAATTGAGCGGACACGCAAGAGAAGAAAATGTGGTTCGAGTCTTCCTCCTCCCACATAGGGGGCAAATCCCATCGCCTGGGCCATTCCGCTTGAGTGCCTCCACTCCTGAGGGGACCCGACCCCGGATCCACTGCCACAGGAAGATCTGAATCTTCAGTGGTAGACAGATGGTCCATATCTGGACAAGAGGCTTTGGGCCAGGCGTGGCCGTGATGGCCTGGTACAAGGATTTAGTGGAGAAGCTATCACACGGCTCTAGGTGCGATGATATGAGATCATGCGCCGGATCCACCTCCGGTTTGTGAAGAGTGATGCACTCAAGGAGTTCATGCCTGACACGCCTCCATCGTATCTATAATTTTTTATTGTTTCATGCCAATATTATACAACTTTCACATATTTTTGGCAACTTTTTATATGATTTATTGGACTAACATATTGATCCAGTGCCTAGTGTCAGTTCCGGTTTGTTGCATGTTTTTTGTTTCGCAGAATATCCATATCAAACGAAGTCCAAACACGATAAAAATTTACGCAGAACTATTTTGGAATATATGTGATTTTTAGGAGGTGAAATCAACGCAAATGGACGCCCACGGCCTCCACCACCCATCAGGGCGCGCCAGGCACCCCCTGGCGCACCTAGGTGTCTTGTGGGCTCCCCGTAAGTCGGTTGGGGCTCTTCTTCAGGCGCAAGAAAGATAACTCATAAAAAAATCGTGTAAAAATTTCAGCGCAATCGGAGTTATGGATCTCCGGGAATGTAAGAAACGGTGAAGGGCCAAAAAACAGGAACCCGAAACAGAAGAGAACAGAGAGATATATCCAATCTAGGAGGGGCACCTGTTGGAAATATGCCCTAGAGGCAATAATAAAAGCATTATTATTATATTTCCTTGTTCATGATAATTGTCTTTATTCATGCTATAATTGTGTTATCCGGAAATCGTAATACATGTGTGAATAATAGACACCAACATGTCCCTAGTAAGCCTCTAGTTGACTAGCTCGTTGATCAACAGATAGTCATGGTTTCCTGACTATGGACATTGGATGTCATTGATAACGAGATCACATCATTAGGAGAATGATGTGATGGACAAGACCCAATCCTAAACATAGCACAAGATCGTATAGTTCGTTTGCTAGAGTTTTCCAATGTCAAGTATCCTTTCCTTAGACCATGAGATCGTGTAACTCCCGGATACCGTAGGAGTGCTTTGGGTGTACCAAACGTCACAACGTAACTGGGTGACTATAAAGGTATACTACGGGTATCTCCGAAAGTGTCTGTTGGGTTGACACAGATCAAGACTGGGATTTGTCACTCCGTATGACGGAGAGGTATCACTGGGCCCACTCGGCAATGCATCATCATTATGAGCTCAAAGTGACCAAGTGTCTGGTCACGAGATCATGCATTACGGTACGAGTAAAGTGACTTGCCGGTAACGAGATTGAACGAGGTATTGGGATACCGACGATCGGATCTCGGGCAAGTAACATACCGATTGACAAAGGGAATTGTATACGGGGTTGCTTGAATCCTCGACATCGTGGTTCATCCGATGAGATCATCGAGGAGCATGTGGGAGCCAACATGGGTATCCAGATCCCGCTGTTGGTTATTGACCGGAGAGCGATCTCGGTCATGTCTACATGTCTCCCGAACCCGTAGGGTCTACACACTTAAGGTTCGGTAACGCTAGGGTTATAGGGATATGTATATGCAGTAACCCGAATGTTGTTCGGAGTCCCGGATGAGATCTCGGACGTCACGAGGAGTTCTAGAATGGTCCGGAGGTAAAGAATTATATATAGGAAGTGCTATTTCGGCCATCGGGACAAGTTTCGGGGTCACCGGTATTGTACCGGGACCACCGGAAGGGTCCCGAGGGTCCACCGGGTGGGGCCACCTATCCCGGAGGGCCCCATGGGCTGAAGTGGGAAGGGATCCAGCCCAAAGTGGGCTGGGGCGCCACTTCCCCCTAGGGCCCATGCGCCTAGGGTGGGGGAAACCCTAAAGGAAGAGTCCTAGGAGGGGAAGGCACCTCCTAGGTGCCTTGGGGAGGAGGGATTCCTCCCCTTGGCCGCACCCCCCTAGGAGATTAGATCTCCTAGGGCCGGCCCCCCCTTGGCCCTCCTATATATAGTGGGGATATGGAGGACTTCCTAACTTTGCCTTTGGTGCCTCCCTCTCCCTCTCCAACACCTCCTCCTCCTCCATAGTGCTTAGCGAAGCCCTGCCGGAGTACTACAGCTCCATCACCACCACGCCGTCGTGTTGTTGCTGGAGCCATCTCCCTCAACCTCTCCTTCCCCCTTGCTGGATCAAGAAGAAGGAGACGTTACGCTGACCGTACGTGTGTTGAACGCGGAGGTGCCGTCCGTTCGGCTCTAGGATCTCCGGTGATTCGGATCACGTCGAGTACGACTTCCTCATCCCCGTTCTTTGAACGCTTCCGCGCGTGATTTACAAAGGTATGTAGATGCAATCCAATCACTTGTTGCTAGATGAACTCCTAGATGGATCTTGGTGAAACCGTAGGAATTTTTTTTTGTTTTCTGCAACGTTCCCCAACAGTGGCATCATGAGCTAGGTCTATGCGTAGTTCTCTTGCACGAGTAGAACACAATTTGTTGTGGGCGTTGATGTTGTCAACTTTCTTGCCGCTACTAGTCTTATCTTGCTTCAACGGTATTGTGGGATGAAGCGGCCCGGACCAACCTTACACGTACGCTTACGTGAGATCGGTTCCACCGACTAACATGCACAAGTTGCATAAGGTGGCTGGCGGGTGTCTGTCTCTCCTACTTTAGTTGGAGCGGATTCGATGAAAAGGGTCCTTATGAAGGGTAAATAGAAGTTGACAAATCACGTTGTGGCTTTCACATAGGTAAGAAAACGTTCTTGCTAGAACCCTACTTCAGCCACGTAAAACTTGCAACAACAATTAGAGGACGTCTAACTTGTTTTTGCAGCAAGTGCTTTGTGATATGATATGGCCAAAGTTGTGATGAATGATGAATGATCTATATGTGATGTATGAGATGTTCATGCTATTGTAATAGGAATCACGACTTGCATGTCGATGAGTATGACAACCGGCAGGAGCCATAGGAGTTGTCTATATTTTTTGTATGACCTGCGTGTCATTGAGAAACGCCATGTAAATTACTTTACTTTATTGCTAAACGCGTTAGCCATAGTAGAAGTAATAGTTGGCGAGCAACTTCATGGAGACACGATGATGGAGATCATGGTGTCATGCCGGTGACAAGATGATCATGGAGCCCCAAGATGGAGATCGAAGGAGCTATGTGATATTGGCCATATCATGTCACTATTATTATTTGATTGCATGTGATGTTTATCATGTTTTTGCATCTTGTTTGCTTAGAACGACGGTAGTAAGTAAGATGATCCTTCATAATAATTTCAAGAAAGTGTTTCCCCTAACTGTGCACCGTTGCGACAGTTCGTTGTTTCGAAGCACCACGTGATGATCGGGTGTGATAGATTCTAACGTTCACATACAATGGGTGTAAGACAGATTTACACATGCAAAACACTTAGGTTGACTTGACGAGCCTAGCATGTACAGACATGGCCTCGGTACACAGAAGACCGAAAGGTCGAGCATGAGTCGTATAGAAGATACGATCAACATGAAGATGTTCACCGACGTTGACTAGTCCGTCTCACGTGATGATCGGACACGGCCTAGTTAACTCGGATCATGTTATACTTAGATGACTGGAGGGATGTCTATCTAAGTGGGAGTTCATTATAATTTGATTAGATGAACCTAATTATCATGAACTTAGTCTAAAATCTTTACAATATGTCTTGTAGATCAAATGGCCAACGTAGTCCTCAACTTCAACGCGTTCCTAGAGAAAACCAAGCTGAAAGACGATGGCAGCAACTACACGGACTGGGTCCGGAACCTGAGGATCATCCTCATACCTGCCAAGAAAGATTATGTCCTACAAGCACCGCTAGGTGACGCACCTGTTCTCCCTGCAGAACAAGACGTTATGAACGCTTGGCAGGCACGTACCAATGACTACTCCCTCATTCAGTGCGGCATGCTTTACAGTTTAGAGCCGGGGCTCCAAAAGCGTTTTGAGAGACATGGAGCATATGAGATGTTCGAAGAGCTGAAAATGGTTTTCCAAGATCATGCCCGGGTCGAGAGATATGAAGTCTCCGACAAATTCTTCAGCTGTAAGATGGAGGAAAATAGTTCTGTCAGTGAGCACATACTCACAATGTCTGGGTTACATAACCGCTTGACTCAGCTGGGAGTTAATCTCCCGGATGACGCGGTCATTGACAGAATCCTTCAGTCGCTTCCACCGAGCTACAAGAGCTTTGTGATGAACTTCAATATGCAGGGGATGGAAAAGACCATTCCTGAAGTATTTGCAATGCTGAAATCAGCAGAGGTAGAATTCAAAAGGGAACATCAAGTGTTGATGGTGAATAAAACCACTAAGTTCAAGAAGGGCAAGGGTAAGAAAGCCTTCAAGAAAGACGGCAAGGGAGTTGCCGCGCCCGGCAAGCAAGCTGCCGGGAAGAAGCCAAAGAATGGACCCAAGCCCGAGACTGAATGCTTTTATTGCAAGGAAAGTGGTCACTGGAAGCGGAACTACCCCAAATACTTAGCGGACAAGAAGGCCGGCAAAACAAAAGGTATATGTGATATACATGTAATTGATGTGTACCTTACCAGTACTCGTAGTAGCTCTTGGGTATTTGATACCGGTGCAGTTGCTCACATTTGTAACTCAAAGCAGGAGCTGCGGAATAAGCGGAGACTGGCGAAGGACGAGGTGACGATGCGCGTCGGGAATGGTTCCAAGGTCGATGTGATCGCCGTCGGCACGCTACCTCTACATTTACCTACGGGATTAGTTTTGAACCTCAATAATTGTTATTTAGTGCCAAGTTTGAGCATGAACATTGTATCAGGATCTCGTCTAATACGAGATGGCTACTCATTTAAATCCGAGAATAATGGTTGTTCTATTTATATGAGAGATATGTTTCATGGTCATGCTCCGATGGTGAATGGTTTATTCTTAATGAATCTCGAGCGTAATGCTACACATATTCATAGTGTGAATACCAAAAGATGTAAGATTGATAATGATAGTCCCACATACTTGTGGCACTGCCGCCTTGGTCACATAGGTGTCAAACACATGAAGAAGCTCCATGCTGATGGACTTTTAGAGTCTCTTGATTACGAATCATTTGACACGTCCGAACCATGCCTCATGGGTAAAATGACCAAGACTCCGTTCTCAGGAACAATGGAGCGAGCAACCAACTTATTGGAAATCATACATACTGATGTGTGCGGTCCAATGAGTGTTGAGGCTCGCGGGGGCTATTGTTATGTTCTCACCCTCACTGATGACTTGAGTAGATATGGGTATGTCTACTTAATAAAACACAAGTCTGAAACCTTTGAAAAGTTCAAGGAATTTCAGAGTGAGGTTGAGAACCAACATGACAGGAAAATCAAGTTCCTGCGATCAGATCGTGGAGGAGAATACTTGAGTCATGAGTTTGGCACACACTTAAGAAAATGTGGAATAGTTTCACAACTCACGCCGCCTGGAACACCTCAGCGTAATGGTGTGTCCGAACGTCGTAATCGCACTCTATTAGATATGGTGCGATCTATGATGTCTCTTACCGATTTACCGCTATCTTTTTGGGGCTATGCTTTAGAGACTGCCGCATTCACTTTAAATAGGGCTCCGTCGAAATCCGTTGAGATGACACCGTTTGAATTATGGTTTGGGAAGAAACCTAAGCTATCATTTCTAAAAGTTTGGGGATGCGATGCTTATGTCAGGAAACTTCAACCTGAAAAGCTCGAACCCAAGTCGGAAAAATGCGTCTTCATAGGATACCCTAAAGAAACTATTGGGTATACCTTCTACCTCAAATCCGAAGGCAAGATCTTTGTTGCCAAGAATGGATCCTTTCTAGAGAAGGAGTTTCTCTCGAAAGAAGTAAGTGGGAGGAAAGTAGAACTTGATGAAGTATTACCTCTTGAACCGGAAAATGGCGCAACTCAAGAAAATGTTCCTGAGGTGCCTGCACCGACTAGAGAGGAAGTTAATGATGATGATCAAGATACTTCTGATCAAGCTCCTACTGAAATTCGTAGGTCCACAAGGACACGTTCCGCACCAGAGTGGTACGGCAACCCTGTCTTGGAAATCATGTTGTTGGACAACGGTGAACCTTCGAACTATGAAGAAGCGATGGCGGGCCCGGATTCCGACAAATGGCTAGAAGCCATGAAATCCGAGATAGGATCCATGTATGAAAACGAAGTATGGACTTTGACTGACTTGCCCGTTGAGCGGCGAGCCATAGAAAATAAATGGATCTTTAAGAAGAAGACAGACGCGGATGGTAATGTGACCATCTATAAAGCTCGGCTTGTCGCTAAGGGTTATCGACAAGTTCAAGGGGTTGACTACGATGAGACTTTCTCACCGGTAGCGAAGCTGAAGTCCGTCCGAACCATGTTAGCTATTGCCGCATTCTATGATTATGAAATATGGCAAATGGACGTCAAAACGGCATTCCTTAATGGTTTCCTTAAGGAAGAATTGTATATGATGCAACCGGAAGGTTTTGTCGATCCTAAGAATGATGACAAGGTGTGCAAGCTCCAACGCTCGATTTATGGGCTGGTGCAAGCATCTCGGAGTTGGAACATTCGCTTTGATGAGATGATCAAAGCGTTTGGGTTTATGCAGACTTATGGAGAAGCATGCGTTTACAAGAAAGTGAGTGGGAGCTCTGTAGCATTTCTCATATTATATGTAGATGACATACTTTTGATGGGAAATGATATAGAACTCTTGGACAACATTAAGGCCTACTTGAATAAGAGTTTTTCAATGAAGGACCTTGGAGAAGCTGCTTATATATTAGGCATCAAGATCTACAGAGATAGATCAAGACGCCTCATAGGTCTTTCACAAAGCACATACCTTGATAAGATATTGAAGAAGTTCAATATGGATCAGTCTAAGAAGGGGTTCTTGCCTGTGTTGCAAGGTGTGAAATTGAGCTCAGCTCAATGTCCGACCACGACAGAAGATATAGAAGAGATGAGTGTCATACCCTATGCCTCAGCCATAGGTTCTATTATGTATGCCATGCTGTGTACCAGACCTGATGTAAACCTTGCCGTAAGTTTGGTAGGAAGGTACCAAAGTAATCCCGGCAAGGAACACTGGACAACGGTCAAGAATATCCTGAAGTACCTGAAAAGGACTAAGGAAATGTTTCTCGTTTATGGAGGTGATGAAGAGCTCATCGTAAAGGGTTACGTAGACGCTAGCTTCGACACAGATCTGGATGACTCTAAGTCACAAACCAGATACGTGTATATTTTGAATGGTGGGGCAGTAAGCTGGTGCAGTTGCAAGCAGAGCGTCGTGGCGGGATCTACATGTGAAGCGGAGTACATGGCAGCCTCGGAGGCAGCACATGAAGCAATTTGCGTGAAGGAGTTCATCACCGACCTAGGAGTCATACCCAATGCATCGGGGCCGATCAAGCTCTTCTGTGACAACACTGGAGCTATTGCTCTTGCCAAGGAGCCCAGATTTCACAAGAAGACAAGGCACATCAAGCATCGCTTCAACTCCATTCGTGAAAATGTTCAAGATGGAGACATAGATATTTGTAAAGTACAGACGGACCTGAATGTAGCAGATCCGTTGACTAAACCTCTCCCTAGAGCAAAACATGATCAACACCAGAATTCCATGGGTGTTCGATTCATCACAATGTAACTAGATTATTGACTCTAGTGCAAGTGGGAGACTGTTGGAAATATGCCCTAGAGGCAATAATAAAAGCATTATTATTATATTTCCTTGTTCATGATAATTGTCTTTATTCATGCTATAATTGTGTTATCCGGAAATCGTAATACATGTGTGAATAATAGACACCAACATGTCCCTAGTAAGCCTCTAGTTGACTAGCTCATTGATCAACAGATAGTCATGGTTTCCTGACTATGGACATTGGATGTCATTGATAACGAGATCACATCATTAGGAGAATGATGTGATGGACAAGACCCAATCCTAAACATAGCACAAGATCATATAGTTCGTTTGCTAGAGTTTTCCAATGTCAAGTATCCTTTCCTTAGACCATGAGATCGTGTAACTCCCGGATACCGTTGGAGTGCTTTGGGTGTACCAAACGTCACAAGTAACTGGGTGACTATAAAGGTATACTACGGGTATCTCCGAAAGTGTCTGTTGGGTTGACACGGATCAAGACTGGGATTTGTCACTCCGTATGACGGAGAGGTATCACTGGGCCCACTCGGTAATGCATCATCATTATGAGCTCAAAGTGACCAAGTGTCTGGTCACGAGATAATGCATTATGGTACGAGTAAAGTGACTTGCCGGTAACGAGATTGAACGAGGTATTGGGATACCGACGATCGGATCTCGGGCAAGTAACATACCGATTGACAAAGGGAATTGTATACGGGGTTGCTTGAATCCTCGACATCGTGGTTCATCCGATGAGATCATCGAGGAGCATGTGGGAGCCAACATGGGTATCCAGATCCCGCTGTTGGTTATTGACCGGAGAGCGATCTCGGTCATGTCTACATGTCTCCCGAACCCGTAGGGTCTACACACTTAAGGTTCGGTAACGCTAGGGTTATAGGGATATGTATATGCAGTAACCTGAATGTTGTTCGGAGTCCCGGATGAGATCCCGGACATCATGAGGAGTTCCGGAATGGTCCGGAGGTAAAGAATTATATATAGGAAGTGCTATTTCAGCCATCGGGACAAGTTTCGGAGTCACCGGTATTGTACCGGGACCACCGGAAGGGTCCCGGGGGTCCACCGGGTGGGGCCACCTATCCCGGAGGGCCCCATGGGCTGAAGTGGGAAGGGATCCAGCCCAAAGTGGGCTGGGGCGCCACTTCCCCCTAGGGCCCATGCGCCTAGGGTGGGGGAAACCCTAAAGGAAGAGTCCTAGGAGGGGAAGGCACCTCCTAGGTGCCTTGGGGAGGAGGGATTCCTCCCCTTGGCCGCACCCCCCTAGGAGATTAGATCTCCTAGGGCCGGCGCCCCCCCCCCTTGGCCCTCCTATATATAGTGGGGAGATGGAGGACTTCCTAACTTTGCCTTTGGTGCCTCCCTCTCCCTCTCCAACACCTCCTCCTCCTCCATAGTGCTTAGCGAAGCCCTGCCGGAGTACTGCAGCTCCATCACCACCACGTCGTCGTGCTGCTGCTGGAGCCATCTCCCTCAACCTCTCCTTCCCCCTTGCCGGATCAAGAAGAAGGAGACGTTACGCTGACCGTACGTGTGTTGAACGCGGAGGTGCCGTCCGTTCGGCGCTAGGATCTCCGGTGATTCGGATCACGTCGAGTACGACTTCCTCATCCCGTTCTTTGAACGCTTCCGCGCATGATCTACAAAGGTATGTAGATGCAATCCAATCACTCGTTGCTAGATGAACTCCTAGATGGATCTTGGTGAAACCGTAGGAATTTTTTTTGTTTTCTGCAACGTTCCCCAACAGCACCTGCCCCTCGGCCATCATGGATGCCATGGACCATAGGGGGGAACTCTCCTCCCATATAGGGGCGAGGCCAAGGAAGAAGAAGAAGGAGGGGGGCTCTCTCCCCCTCTCTCCCGATGGCGCCAGAGCACCGCCAGGGCAATCATCATGACTGTGATCTACTCCTCCAACTTCACCGCCGTCAACACCAACTCTCTCCCCCTCTATGCAGCGGTGTAACCTCTCTTATTCCCACTATAATCTCTACTTAAACATGGTGCTCAACGCTATATATTATTTCTCAATGATCTATGGCTATCTTATGATGTTTGAGCAGATTCGTTTTGTCCTATGGGTTGATTGGTGATCGTGATTGGTTTGAGTTGTATGTTTTATCTTGGTGTTGTCCTATGGTGCCCTCCGTGTCGTACAAGCATGTGGGATCCCTGCTGTAGGGTGTTGCAATATGTTCATGATTTTCTTATGGTGGGTGGCGTGAGTGACAGAAGCACATACCTGAGTAAGTGGGTTGTTGTGTATGGGAGTAAAGCGGACTTGATACTTAATGCTATGGTTGGGTTTTACCTTAATGATCTTTAGTAGTTGCGAATGCTTGCTAGAGTTTCAATCATAAGTGCATATGATCCAAGTAGAGAAAATATGTTAGCTCATGCCTCTCCCTCATATAAAATTGCAATAATGATAACTGGTTTAGTTATCGATCACCTAGGGACAAATGACTTTCTTGTGTGACAAAAGCTATCTACTTTTATTATCTTGCAATTTATTCGTAGTTTTATTCTCTCAAAGTGAAGGAAATATGCCCTAGATGCAATAATAAAGTTATTATTTATTTCCTTATATCATGATAAATGTTTCTTATTCATGCTAGAATTGTATTAACCGGAAACATGATGCATGTGTGAATACATAGACATACATAGTGTCACTAGTATGCCTCTACTTGACTAGCTTGTTGATCAAAGATGGTGATGTTTCCTAGCCATAGACATGAGTTGTCATTTGATTAACGGGATCACATCATTAGGAGAATGATGTGATTGACTTGACCCATTCCGTTAGCTTAGCACTTGATTGTTCAGTATGTTGCTATTGCTTTCTTCATGACTTATACATGTTCCTATGACTATGAGATTATGCAACTCCCGTTTATCGGAGGAACACTTTGTGTGCTACCAAACGTCACAACATAACTGGGTGATTATAAATGTGCTCTACAGGTGTCTCTGAAGGTACTTGTTGGGTTGGCGTATTTCGAGATTAGGATTTGTCACTCCGATTGTAGGAGAGGTATCTCTGGGCCCACTCGGTAATGCACATCACTATAAGCCTTGCAACCATTGTAACTAATGAGTTAGTTGCGGGATGATGTATTACGAAATGATTAAAGAGACTTGCCAGTAACGAGATTGAACTAGGTATTGAGATACCGACGATTGAATCTCGGGCAAGTAACATACTGATGACAAAGGGAACAACATATGTTGTTATGCGGTTTGACCGATAAAGATCTTCGTAGAATATGTGCGAGCCAATATGAGCATCCATGTTCCGCTATTGGTTATTGGACGGAGACGTGTCTCGGTCATGTCTACATAGTTCTCGAACCCGTAGGGTCCGCACGCTTAAAGTTTCGGTGACAATTGCATTATGAGTTTATGTGATTTGATGTACCGAAGGTAGTTTGGAGTCCCGTATGAGATTGGAGACATTACGGGGAGTCTCGAAATGGTCGAGACGTAAAGATCGATATATTGGACGACTATATTCGGACATCAGAAAGGTTCCGAGTGATTCGGGTATTTTCGGAGTACCGGGGAGTTACGGGAATTCACCGGGAGAAGTATTGGGCCTGATTGGGCCATACGGGAATATAGGAGAGAGGCCAAAAGGAAGGAGGCGCGCGCCCCCCTTCTGGTCCGAATTGGACAAGGGGTGCAGCCCCTTTTTCCTTCTCTCTCTCCCCCTCTTTCCTTCTCTCCTACTCTGGAAAGGAAAGGGGAATCCTACTAGGACTTGGGAGTCCTAGTAGGACTCCCCACACTTGGCGCGCCCCCTCTAGGGCTGGCCTCTCCCTCTCTCCTTTATATACGGGGGCAGGGGGGCACCTCTAGACACAACAATTGACCATTGATCTTTTAGCCGTGTGCGGTGCCCCCTCCACCATAATCCACCTTGGTCATATCGTAGCAGTGCTTAGGCGAAGCCCTATATCGGTAGCATCATCATCACTGTCATCACGCCGTCGTGTTGACGGAACTCTCCCTCGAAGCTCTGCTGGATTGGAATTCGTGGGACATCATCGAGCTGAACGTGTGCTGAACTCGAAGGTGTCGTGCGTTCGGTACTTGGATCGGTCGGATCGTGAAGACGTACGACTACATCAACTGCGTTGTGCTAATGCTTCCGTTTTCGGTCTACGAGGGTACGTGGACACACTCTCCCCTCTCGTTTCTATGCATCACCATGATCCTGCGTGTGCGTAGGATTTTTTTTTGAAATTACTACGTTACCTAACAGTGGTATCAGAGCCAGGTTTTATGCATTGATGTTATCTGCACGAGTAGAACACAAGTGAGTTGTGGGCAATATAAAGTCATACTGCTTACCAGCATGTCATACTTTGGTTCGGCGGTATTGTTGGATGAAGCGGCCCGGACCGACATTACACGTACGCTTACACGAGACTGGTTCTACCGACGTGCTTTGCACACAGGTGGCTGACGGGTGTCAGTTTCTCCAACTTTAGTTGAACCGAGTGTGGCTACGCCCAGTCCTTGATAAGGTTAAAAGAGCACTAACTTGATGAACTATCATTGTGGTTTTGATGCGTAGGTAAGAACGGTTCTTGCTCAGCCCGTAGCAGCCACGTAAAACTTGCAAAAACAAAGTAAAGGACGTCTAACTTGTTTTTGCAGGGCATGTTGTGATGTGATATGGTCAAGACGTGATGAAATATAAGTTGTTGTATGAGATGATCATGTTTTTTTGAAGTTATCGGCAACTGGCAGAAGCCTTATGGTTGTCTCTTTATTGCATAAGATGCAAGTGCCAAATAATTGCTTTACTTTATCGCTATGCGATAGCAATAGTTGCAAGAGCAATAGTTGCCGAGATGACCATGTGAAGACACATTGATATAGATCAAGATGATGGAGATCATGGTGTCATGCCGGTGATGATGGAGATCATGACGATGCTTTGGAGATGAAGATCAAAGGCACAAGATGATGATGGCCATATCATGTCACATATTTTGATTGCATGTGATGTTTACCTTTTATACATCTTTTTTTGCTTAGATCGATGGTAGCATTATAAGATGATCTCTCACTAAATTTCAAGGTATAAGTGTTCTCCCTGAGTATGCACCGTTGCGAAAGTTCTTCGTGCCGAGACACCACGTGATGATAAGGTGTGATAAGCTATACGTTCAAATACAACGGGTGCAAAACAGTTGCACACGCGCAATACTCATGTTAAACTTGACGAGCCTAGCATATGCAGATATGGCCTCAGAACACTGAAACCGAAAGGTCGAGCGTGAATCATATAGTAGATATGATCAACATAGTGATGTTCACCATTGAAACTACTCCATCTCATGTGATGATCGGACATGGTTTAGTTGATATGGATCACGTGATCACTTAGAAGATTAGAGGGATGTCTATCTAAGTGGGAGTTCTTAAGTAATTTGATTAATTGAACTCTAATTTATCATGAACTTAGTCCTGGTAGTATTAGCATATCTATGTTGTAGATCAGTAGCTCGCGTTTAGCTCCCCTATTTTATTTTTGATATGTTCCTAGAGAAAACTAAGTTGAAAGATGTTAGTAGCAATGCTGCGGATTGGATCCATGATCTGAGGATTATCCTCATTGCTACACAGAAGAATTATGTCCTTGATGCACCGCTAGGTGACAGACCTATTGCAGGAGCAGATGCAGACATTGTGAACGTTTGGCTAGCTCAATATGATGACTACTTGATAGTTTAGTGCACCATGCTTAACGGCTTAGAATCGGGACTTCAAAGACGTTTTAAACGTTATGGATCATATGAGATGTTCCAGGAGTTGAAGTTAATATTTCAAGCAAATACCCGAGTGGACCACAGCCTGCTGATGCACACTCGTCGTCACTGCTATGGTGTCGTGACGACAATCTGTTCAAGCGCAACTTCTAGTTTGCTCAGAACTCAGCGAAGCAGAACAAGAAGACTTTTGGGTTAGACTTCAACCCTGGTCCCTCATCTCCAAGGGCAGATGGCACACGACATGCAGAACCCAATGTCATCGGTCCTTTCGCCAACCTTGAAGGCCTCATCACCTACATCTTGGTTCAAGGGACTGCAGTGAATGAGCCTGCAGCTAACACTGAGTCTGATGACGCGCCTGCAGTGCCGAAGCCAAAGCAGTTGAAGAAGCCAAAAGCTTCAAAGCCGGCCCCTTCACCAAAAATCTCAAGGGCAAAGCCATTGGCAACTGCACCTCCTGAAGACAGTGTGCAGTCTGAAGACTTATCACGCGTCTCCAAGCCCCAGAAGGCCAAGATGCCTCTGTCTCACACTGGCAAAGAGCTAACAGCTGCTGCCATTCTGCGCAATGACAACATTGATCTGTCAAGTGATGAAGATCTTGCAGATGACGCTCTTGAGCAACTCATCAAGAGCAAAGAAGAAGCAGAAATCTTCAATGATCTGCCTCTCTTTGATGTCACCATCATCGACAACTTCATTGACGAGTGGTTTGACACGCCAAACATTAGCTTTGAAGATCTGCAGCTACCCATTGGCCTCAGTGTCACCTTCCAAGGCGCCATTGCTTCAGAACTTGCTATTGCCCAGCGCATTGTTGAACTGAAGCAGAAGATTGACTATGAAAAGGCTCAGTTCAAGAAGCATATGGCCAAGCTCAGCGTGCAAGAAGTGAAGAACTTCAAGACAATGATGCACGAGCTCAAGGAAGCCTTTGTGAAGAAGCGTGCAGAAGCTCAGGGTTTGCGTGAGCGCATGAAGACTCTGGCTGACAGATGTGTGCAAGCCTATAATGAGGCTGAGAAGCGCAAGGTCGCATCTTCCCACACAAGCGCCTTGATGTTGAAGCTATAGCTGGTCTGCCCTGTTTGGAAGAAGCTTTAGATTGCTTCAAGGAAGTCTGACTGCTGCCGTTCATTACTGACGAAGAGCATTGGAATGAAGAGCTGCTGCTTCAATTCTATGCCACACTTCACATCAGAGGGTACAGCAGAGATCCGAAGACTTGGGTCCTGGAGTGGATGACCGGCAACGTTCATCACGAAGCCAATGCATTTGACATCATTGAGCTCACTGGCTTGCCCACTCCTGGCGATCTCTTCGAGCAAGGTTGTCAGCTGCATGCTGAAGCTATTGAGAGCATCTTTCAGCGGCCAGAACCTGATATGAGTCAGATGCTCAGCATGATGAAGCCATTGCCCCAAGATGCTGCTTATCCCACAGAGTTCTTCGTTGAAGACCTTGAGTACCTGCCAAGAACCATCTATCACATCATCAGGCGAACTCTCTGGCCTATCAAAGGGCACTCTCCAAATGCCAAGCTTCAGGGTGCAATGAAGACTTTGGTCTTCTATATACTTCATGGCAAATGCTTCAATGCACAGGACTTCTTCATACGCCAACTTGCTGCATCAGGCATTGATCTGTTTGGTTTGAAGTTCTACGCCCCTTGGGTCATGCGGTTGATCAAGCTACACTCCGCCATCTCGTATCAGCCCTCAGCCCGCAACCATCGGATCTTCTTGCCTGACGTGGACATGTCTACTGAAGCCATATATTCTGAGCCTGCCAAGCAACCTCTAAGTCTTCAGAATGCAGAACATCAGAGTTTTACTCAGAACGTTGAAGGAGTTGAAGCAGTTTCTCGGGTGTATCCTTTGGCTGGCACTACACGTGCACCACACCCTGCTTCCACTGAAGCCACTGACAGTGCCACTGCTCCAAGACCCAAGAAGCGCACTCGTGTTCTCAACGACCGAGAGCTTCTTGTGGCTCTACATCAGAAACAGGATAGGCATCATGACTGGCTGAAGCGTCAGATGAAAAGCCTCTTGGTGGATGTTAATCGCACTCGAAATCTTGCCACCAAGAATGCTTTCGTTGCCCATGAAACCTGTCACCGCACATGGAAAGGGCTCACGATGATGTGTTCTGAAGCTGATCTTCAAGAGGATGGCTTCACTGAGAGATTCAAGTTTGACTCCACACCTCCTCGAAGGGCTGTGCTGCTAGGAACTCCATCCCTTGAAGACTCTGAGTTCTCTTCCTCTGCTGCCACAGTGACTGCCAGAATTATTGAGGAAGAAGACGATGCTACTTCACCGCCACCTCCTTCAGCACCTCCAAGCTCTTCTGCACCACCAAACAATACCAACAACCCTGCTACTTCACCTACTCCTCATGGGAACGAGTAGAGGCTCTATGTCTTCAAACCCTTTTTTCATTACTGACAAAAGGGGGAGAAGCATATGCGATTGATAGTCTTCAAGCGGGTCCATATGGGCGGGTGCTTTATATTTTGCTTCGTGCTTACAACTCTCGTTTTTGCTACATTTGGTTCTTATGCGTTGTAACACTTAAACTAGATGGTCGTCTGCTACTTATTTGCCACCTTGTTTTGCGAAGATAAATTCCGCATGTGCGACAATAAATTCCGCACTTAGCTAATTCTGCAGACGTCCATTTTCCATTATGCATGTCATTATCTTCATATACTTTCACATGCATAGTGGATTGTCATCATAAGTTGAAGTGGATCTCCACAAGTACAACCTGCCATGTGCATTTGCATTCCAAAAGCAAATTAACTCATATGCACATCTTCAGGGGGAGCCCTTGCAACTTATGAAGACAATTCCTTATCCTTTACAATTTCACAGATTATATTCCCCGTTGAAAACTTGAACTAGTTTGTCATCAATCACCAAAAAGGGGGAGATTGTAAGTGCATCTAGTGCCACCCCTAGTTGGTTTTGGAGTATTGACGACAAACCTAGTTGAGGGACTAATGTGTTTGTGAGAATTACAGGATAACACAGGTAGAAGTCCCTCATTGATTCGGTTTTACTACCAGAGATGACCCCTAAAAATGTATGAAGACATTGAAGTCAAAGGTGGTATATGAAGATATTCACATTGAAGACTATGACAAGAGAAGACACTATATGAAGCCTATGGAGCTCGAAGACTTAGATCTTTCGTAGTTCTTTTTCTTTTGTGTTGAGCCATAGGAACCACCGTACTGTTAAGTGGGGTCCAAGAGAACCAATCAGAATGACTGAAGTGATGCCTAAACCAAAAACCTATGTCTTCGAGTGAAGACTATGAGAGCAAATCTTGTCCAGAGTCGGACAAGTCAGCTTTGCTTGTAGCCCAAGTAAAGTTGCCGTGTGAGTTTGATGTGTTGATGTTATATGCACGAGTAGAACACAAGTGAGTTGTGGGCAATATAAAGTCATACTGCTTACCAGCATGTCAGACTTTGGTTCGGCAGTATTGTTGGATGAAGCGGCCCGGACCGACATTACACGTACGCTTACGCGAGACTGGTTCTACCGACGTGCTTTGCACACAGGTGGCTGACGGGTGTCAGTTTCTCCAACTTTAGTTGAACCGAGTGTGGCTACGCCTAGTCCTTGATAAGGTTAAAAGAGCACTAACTTGATGAACTATCATTGTGGTTTTGATGCGTAGGTAAGAACGGTTCTTGCTCAGCCCGTAGCAGCCACGTAAAACTTGCAAAAACAAAGTAAAGGACGTCTAACTTGTTTTTGCAGGGCATGTTGTGATGTGATATGGTCAAGACGTGATGAAATATAAGTTGTTGTATGAGATGATCATGTTTTGTTGAAGTTATCGGCAACTGGCAGAAGCCTTATGGTTGTCTCTTTATTGCATAAGATGCAAGTGCCAAATAATTGCTTTACTTTATCGCTATGCGATAGCAATAGTTGCAAGAGCAATAGTTGGCGAGATGACCATGTGACGACACATTGATATAGATCAAGATGATGGAGATCATGGTGTCATGCCGGTGATGATGGAGATCATGACGATGCTTTGGAGATGAAGATCAAAGGCACAAGATGATGATGGCCATATCATGTCACATATTTTGATTGCATGTGATGTTTACCTTTTATACATCTTTTTTTGCTTAGATCGATGGTAGCATTATAAGATGATCTCTCACTAAATTTCAAGGTATAAGTGTTCTCCCTAAGTATGCATCGTTGCGAAAGTTCTTCGTGCTGAGACACCACGTGATGATAAGCTGTGATAAGCTATACGTTCAAATACAACGGGTGCAAAACAGTTGCACACGCGCAATACTCAGGTTAAACTTGACGAGCCTAGCATATGCAGATATGGCCTCGGAACACTGAAATCGAAAGGTCGAGCGTGAATCATATAGTAGATATGATCAACATAGTGATGTTCACCATTGAAACTACTCCATCTCATGTGATGATCGGACATGGTTTAGTTGATATGGATCACGTGATCACTTAGAAGATTAGAGGGATGTCTATCTAAGTGGGAGTTCTTAAGTAATTTGATTAATTGAACTCTAATTTATCATGAACTTAGTCCTGGTAGTATTAGCATATCTATGTTGTAGATCAGTAGCTCGCGTTTAGCTCCCCTGTTTTATTTTTGATATGTTCCTAGAGAAAACTAAGTTGAAAGATGTTAGTAGCAATGATGCGGATTGGATCCGTGATCTGAGGATTATCCTCATTGCTACACAGAAGAATTATGTCCTTGATGCACCACTAGGTGACAGACCTATTGCAGGAGCAGATGCAGAAGTTATGAACGTTTGGCTAGCTCAATATGATGACTACTTGATAGTTTAGTGCACCATGCTTAACGGCTTAGAATCGGGACTTCAAAGACATTTTGAACGTTATGGACCATATGAGATGCTCCAGGAGTTGAAGTTAATATTTCAAGCAAATACCCGAGTTGAGAGATATGAAGTCTCCAACAAGTTCTATAGCTAAAAGATGGAGGAGAATAGCTCAAGCAGTGAGCATGTGCTCAGATTGTCTGGGCACTATAATCGCTTGAATCAAGTGGGAGTTAATCTTCCCGATAAAATAGTGATTGACAAAATTCTCTAGTCACCATCACCAAGTTAGTAGAGCTTCGTGATGAACTATAGTATGCAAGGGATGACAAAAACGATTCCCGAGCTTTTCATGATGATGAAATTTATGAAGGTAGAAATAAAGAAAAGCATCAAGTGTTGATGGTTCACAAGACCACTAGTTTCAAGAAAAGGGCAAAGGGAAGAAGGGGAACTTCAAGAAGAACGACACGCAAGTTGCTACTCATGAGAAGAAGCCCAAGTCTAGACCTAAGCCTAAGACTAAGTGCTTCTACTGCAAAGGAAATGGTCACAAGTGGAACTGCCCTAGATACTTGGCGGATAAGAAGGATGGCAAAGTAAACAAAGGTATATTGGATATACATGTTATTGATGTGTACTTTACTAGTGTTTATAGAAACCCCTCGGTATTTGATACTAGTTCAGTTTCTAAGAGTAGTAACTTGAAACGGGAGTTGCAGAATAAACAAAGACTAGTTGAGGGTGAAGTGACAATGTGTGTTGGAAGTGGTTCCAAGATCGATATGATCATCATCGCACATTCCCTATACTTTCGGGATTAGTGTTGAACCTAAATAAGTGTTATTTGGTGTTTGCATTGAGCATGAATATGATTTGATTATGTTTATTGCAATACGGTTATTCATTTAAGTTAGAGAATAATTGTTGTTCTGTTTACATGAATAAAACCTTCTATGGTCATACACCCAATGAAAATGGTCTGTTGAATCTCGATCATAGTGATACACATATTCATAATATTGAAGCCAAAAGATGCAAAGTTAATAATGATAGTGCAACTCATTTGTGGCACTGCCGTTTAGGTCATATTGGTGTAAAGCACATGAAGAAACTCCATGCTGATGGGCTTTCAGAATCACTTGATGCTTGCAAACCATGCCTCATGGGCAAGATGACTAAGACTCCATTCTCCGGAACAATGGAGCGAGCAACTGACTTATTGGAAATAATACATACTGATGTATGCGGTCCGATGAGTGTTGAGGTTCGCGGCGGGTATCGTTATTTTCTGACCTTCACAGATGATTTGAGCAGATATGGGTATATCTACTTGATGAAACATAAGTCTGAAACATTTGGAAGGTTCAAAGAATTTCAGAGTGAAGTTGTAAGTGCATCTAGTGCCACCCCTAGTTGGTTTTGGAGTATTGACGACAAACCTAGTTCAGGGACTAATGTGTTTGTGAGAATTGCAGGATAACACAGGTAGAAGTCCCTCATTGATTCGGTTTTACTACCAGAGATGACCCCTAAAAATGTATGAAGACATTGAAGTCAAAGGTGGTATATGAAGATATTCACATTGAAGACTATGACAAGAGAAGACACTATATGAAGCCTATGGAGCTTGAAGACTTAGATCTTTCATAGTTCTTTTTGTTTTGTGTTGAGTCATAGGAACCACCGTACTGTTAAGTGGGGTCCAAGAGAACCAGTCAGAATGACTGAAGTGATGCCTAAACCAAAAACCTATGTCTTCGAGTGAAGACTATGAGAGCGAATCTTGTCCAGAGTCGGACAAGTCAGCTTTGCTTGTAGCCCAAGTAAAGTTGCCGTGTGAGTTTGAAATCTGACCGTTGGAACACGTGTCAGTTCCTTAGTGACCCAGGGTCATTTCGGACAAATCAGGTCGGGTTGCCAAGTGGCTATAAATAGCCCACCCCCTACAACCATAAACGGTTGGCTGCTCAGATTGAAAGTATGGCTTTTGTCATTTGAGAGCAACCCACCTCGAAGCCTTTGAGAGAGAATTCCTTGCGAGGATAAAGCCCTAACCACCAGAGCCAGAGAGAATTGGGCATCACTTAAGTCTTCTTGTCTGTGTGATCTGAAGACTTATTACACTTGAGGACTGTGCATCCTCCAGCCGGTTAGGCGTCGCGTTCTGAGCATCCAAGAGACATTGTGGATTGCCAGTGAACGAAGTCTGTGAAGGTTTGGGAGTCTACCTTGAAGACTTACCAGAGTGATTGGGCGAGGTCTATGTGACCTTAGCTCAGGGAGAATACGGTGAGGACTGGGTGTCCTGAGCTGCGTGTTCAGGACTGGGTGTCCGGGACTGTGTGTCCTAAGGTTTAAATACCTAGCCGCTCCAACTAGACGTACAGTTGTTACAGCAACTGGAACTTGTCCAACAAATCATTGTCTTCAACGAGTCACTGGTTTCATCTTCACTTCCCTTTACTTACTGTTACTCCTTGTGAAGTCATTGTATGTTTGCACTATCATTTGTCTTCACTGAGTGACTGCGTGTTCTGTTTGGCTTCACAATATCTTCCTACCTGATCCTTACTACCTAGCTGCTATTAGTCTTTGTGCTTTCACTTCATTGAATACTTGACTATGGTTTGCCTAGTGTAGTCTACCTTCCGCTGCATGGTAATAGGTTTAATTTTATCGTTTGTCTTTAAAACTTCTATGTTCTGAAGACTTTCATAAAAATCGCCTATTCACCCCCCTCTAGTCGATATAACGCACTTCCAGAAGTGGAAAATCATCGTGACAAGAAAATAAAGTTTCTAGGATCTAATCACAGAGACAAATATTTGAGTTACGAGTTTGGTCTTCAATTAAAAACAATGTGGAATAGTTTCACAAATTCGTGCCACCTGGAACACCACAGCATAATGGTGTGTCCGAACATCATAACCGTACTATTATTGGATATAGTGCAATCTATGATGTTTCCTACCGATTTACCACTATAGTTTTGGGGTTATGCATTAGAGACAGCTGCATTCACGTTAAGAAGGGAACCATCTAAATTCATTGAGACGACACCGTATGAACTGTGGTTTGGCAAGAAACCAAAGTTGTCGTTTCGTAAAGTTTGGGGTTGCGATGCTTATGTGAAAAAGTTTCATCTTGATAAGCTCAAACCCAAGTCGGAGAAGTGCGTCTTCATAGGATACCCAAAAGTAACTGTTGGGTACACCTTCTATCACAGATCCGAAGGCAAGATTTTTGTTGCTGAGAATGGATCCTTTCTAGAGAAGGAGTTTCTCTTGAAAGAAGTGAGTGGGAGGAAAGTAGAACTTGATGAGGTAACTGTACCTGCTCCCTTATTGGAAAGTAGTTCATCACATAAATCTGTTTCTGTGACTCCTACACAAATTAGTGAGGAAGCTAATGATGATGATCATGTAACTTCAGATCAAGTTACTACCGAACCGCGTAGGTCAACCAGAGTGAGATCCGCACCAGAGTGGTACGGTAATCCTGTTCTGGAGGTCATATTAATTGACCATGACGAACCTACAAACTATGAGGAAGCGATGATGAGCCCAGATTCCGCGAAATGGCTTGAGGCCATGAAATCTGAGATGGGATCCATGCATGAGAACAAAGTGTGGACTTTGGTTGACTTGCCCGATGATCGGAAAGCCATAGAAAATAAATGGATCTTCAAGAGGAAGACAGACGCTGATAGTAGTGTTACCATCTACAAAGCTAGACTTGTTGAAAAAGGTTTTGACAAAGTTCAAGGTGTTAACTATGATGAAATTTTCTCACTCGTAGCGATGCTTAAGTCTGTCCAAATCATGTTAGCAAATTGCCACATTTTATGAAATCTGGCAAATGGATGTCAAAACTACATTCCTTAATGGATTTCTTAAAGAAGAGTTGTATATGATGCAACCAGAAGGTTTTGTCGACCCTAAAAGTTCTAACAAAGTAAGCAAGCTCCAGTGATCCATCTATGGACTGGCGCAAGCATCTCGGAGTTGGAATATATGCTTTGATAAAGTGATCAAAGCATATAGTTTTATACAGACTTGTGGTGAACCCTGTATTTACAAGAAAGTGAGTAGGAGCACTACAACATTTCTGATAAATATATGTGAATGACATATTGTTGATCAGAAATAATGTAGAATTTTCTGGAAATCATAAAGGAGTATTTGAAAGGAGTTTTTCAAATAAAGACCTTGGTGAAGCTACTTACATATTGAGCATCAAGATCTATAGAGATAGATCAAGACGCTTGATAAGTTTTTCAATGAGTACATACCTTGACAAGATTTTGAAGTAGTTCAAAATGGAACAGTCAAACAAAGAGTTCTTACCTGTGTTACGGGGTGTAAAATTGAGTAAGACTCAAAGCCCGACCACGACAGAAGATAGAAAGAGAATGAAAGTCATTCCCTATGCCTCATCCATAGTTTCTATAAAGTATGTCATGCTATGTACCTAATCTATTGTATACCCTACACTGAGTTTAGCAAGGGAGTACAATAGTGATCTAGGAGTAGGTCACTGACCAACGGTCAAAATTATCCTTAGTGGAATAAGGATATGTTTCTCGATTATGGAGGTGACAAAAGGTTCGTTGTAAAGGGTTACGTCGATGAAAATTTTGACACTGATCCAGATGACTCTAAGTCTCAATCTGGATACATTTTGAAAGTGGGAGCAATTAGCTAGAGTAGCTCCGTGCAGAGCATTGTTGACATAGAAATTTGCAAAATACACACAGATCTGAATGTGGCAGACCCGTAGACTAAACTTCTCTTACAAGCAAAACATGATCACACCTTAGTACTCTTTGGGTGTTAATCACATAGCGATGTGAACTAGATTATTGACTCTAGTAAACCCTTTGGGAGTTGGTCACATGACAATGTGAACTATGGGTGTTAATCACATGGCGATGTGAACTATTAGTGTTAAATCACATGGCGATGTGAACTAGATTATTGACTCTAGTGCAAGTGGGAGACTGAAGGAAATATGCCCTAGAGGCAATAATAAAGTTATTATTTATTTCCTTATATCATGATAACTTTTTATTGTTCATGCTAGAATTGTATTAACCGGAAACATGATACATGTGTGAATATATAGACATACAGAGTATCACTAGTATGCCTCTACTTGACTAGTTAGTTGATCAAAGATGGTGATGTTTCCTAGCCATAGACATGAGTTGTCATTTGATTAACGGGATCACATCATTTGGAGAATGATGTGATTGACTTGACCCATTCTGTTAGCTTAGCACATGATCGTTTAGTATGTTGCTATTGCTTTCTTCATGACTTATACATGTTCCTATGATTATGAGATTATACAACTCCCGTTTACTGGAGGAACACTTTGTGTGCTACCAAACGTCACAACGTAACTGGATGATTATAAAGGTGCTCCGATTAGGATTGGCGTATTTCGAGATTAGGATTTGTCACTCCGATTGTCGGAGAGGTATCTCTGGGCCCACTCGGTAATGCACATCACTATAAGCCTTGCAAGCATTGTAACTAATGAGTTAGTTGCGGGATGATGTATTACAGAACAAGTAAAGAGACTTGTCAGTAACGAGATTGCACTAGGTATTGAGATGCCGACGATTGAATCTCGGGAAAGTAAGATACCGATGACAAAGGGAACGACGTATGTTGTTATGCGGTTTGACCGATAAAGATCTTCATAGAATATGTGGGAGCCAATATGAGCATCCAGGTTCCGCTATTGGTTATTGGCCGGAGACGTGTCTCGGTCATGTCTACATAGTTCTCGAACCCGTAGCGTCCGCACGCTTAAAGTTTCGGTGACGATTGTATTATGAGTTTATGTGATTTGATGTACTGAAGGTAGTTCAGAGTCCTGGATGAGATCGGGGACATGACGAGGAGTCTCGAAATGGTCAAGACGTAAAGATTGATATATTGGACGACTATATTCGGACATCGGAAAGGTTCCAAGTAATTCGGGTATTTTCGGAGTACCGGGGAGTTACGGGAATTCACGGGGAAAAGTATTGGGCCTTATTGGGCCATACGAGAATAGAGGAGAGAGGCCAAAAGGAAGGAGGCGCGCGCCCCCCCTCTGGTCCGAATTGGACAAGGGGTGCAGCCCCTTTTTCCTTCCCCCTCCCCCCCTCTTTCCTTCTCTCCTACTCCGGAAAGGAAAGGGGAATCCTACTAGGACTTGGGAGTCCTAGTAGGACTCCCCACACTTGGCGCGCCTCTCCCTCTCTCCTTTATATACAGGGGCAGGGGGCACCTCTAGACACAACAATTGATCATTGATCTTTTAGCCGTGTGCGGTGCCCCCCTCCACCATAATCCACCTCGGTCATATCGTAGCAGTGCTTAGGCGAAGCCCTGCGTCGGTAGCATCATTATCACTGTCATCACGCCGTCGTGCTGACGGAACTCTCCCTCGAAGCTCTGCTAGATCGGAGTTCGTGGGACGTCATCGAGCTAAATATGTGCTGAACTCGGAGGTGCCGTGCGTTCGGTACTTGGACACACTCGGTACGTCGGATCGTGAAGACGTACGACTACATCAACCGCGTTGTGCAAACTCTTCCGCTTTCAGTCTACGAGGGTACATGGACACACTCTCCCCTCTCATTGCTATGCATCACCATGATCCTGCGTGTGCATAGGAATTTTTTTTGAAATTACTACGTTACCTAACACAAAGTACTTCTAGTTTTATTCTTGTTCTAGGTAAAGCAAACGTTAAGTGTGCGTAGAGTTGTATCGGTGGTCGATAGAACTTGAGGGAATGTTTTTTCTGCCTTTAGCTCATCGTTGGGTTCAACACTCTTATTTATCGGAAAAGGCTACAAACGATCCCCTATACTTGTGGGTTATCAATGCCAGGCGATAAGTTCCGGAGGCCCAAACGAGCGCCGAAACGTGAGGCGCCCTAAGTAAATAAGGTCCAACTCGACGGAGATTCGAGCCTCCACAGTGATGAAGATCAAGTCTGGGAGCCGGGCAGCAAAGGGGAGATCCCCGACCCATCTGTCAAACCAAAACAGGGTGGAAGCTCCTGATCCAACCACGATGGAGGTCCCGTTGCGGAGGATTGGGAGCAACTGGATGACGGATTACCAGAACTGTGAACCACCAGACCGCTGACAAAAGGCGAGCGACTGGCCTTGCAGATATTTGTTTTGGATGATGTCAAGCCAGAGGCCGCCCTCCCCATTCATAATCTGCCACAACCAGCGGGTCAGGAGAGCAACATTCATGCGCTTAGAGGACATGTTCCCAAGCCCGTCCTGGTCACGTGGCTTCCATATGTCGGGCCAACGGACCATATGATACTTCTGCTTATCACCATCCCCGGCCCAGACGAATCTAGCCTGGACCTTGGTGATGTCATGATGGAGAGTCTCATGGAGGCTGTAGAAGCTCATGATGAACGGGAGCAGGCTGGAGAGGGATGAATTGATGAGTATCGTCCGCGCCGCCTTAGACAACAATCTACCTTGCTAGGGCTCGACACGGTGCTGGAGCTTGTTCACTGTTGATCGCAAGTCCGCCACGGATAACCATGAGTCACTAATGGGTATCCCTAGGTAGGTCATGGGGAACGAATCTAGCTGACAATTAAGACGGCCAGTTATACTCTGGCGCTCGGTGGGGGAGTATCCCATCACCATCACTTATGCAGTGACCCGACCTCAAATGGTCAAGTCTCTGTGTTTCAGTGTCATCCCTGGATCGGTAATGCTGACACACACAGTACTCGAAGGATTTATAACAGAGTAGCAATCACACACTTATTACATCAAAGGTCTTGAAAGAGAACTTATTACAATAAGTGTGGCTTAAGGCCATCTAAATAAGATAACAACGGAAGGCTTGGAAGATAAAGCGAGTCCATCAACTCCAACGGCATAGCTGAGTGCATGACAAATGACCTACGACATCTTACTCGTCGTCTGAAAAGTCCGCAGCATGATATGTTGCAACCCGAAACGGGTCAGCACATGGAATATGCTGGCAATATAACACAAGAGAGCAATGAATAGATAAATGCTATCACTACATGCATATATGGCTGGTGGAGGCTCTATGGTTATATTGTTTTGCGAAAATCCAATTTTTCCCTACAACAAAGGAATATATTTTATTTAACTATCATGGTAGTTGAAACAACATTGAGAAGGTTCCTCCAACTCAATCCCAATTAAAGTAGTCATTAACATCCCAACAAATTAATTAGAGTAATGAGATCAAATCAATAATTCAAGTACCGGATACTCAAGATGTCCATAACTGGGGACACGGCTAACCATGATTAGTTTACACACTCTACAGAGGTTTGCACACTTTTCCCCACAAGACTCGATCTCCTCCGTTGGATTTCTCGCACTACATGGTGTTTGAGAAACGGATGACCGAGACACAGTCTTTCAGAAGCATTAACTCTAACCCTGGGTAGACCATACCAACCTACATCCCCTACATCTGCCAGTCTACCACACTGGAAGAGGTCACACAACATACTCAACTATGCCAGAGCCCATAATGGCTTGTGGCTGCACACAGAAGTTTCTAGCATGAATAATCTTATGATCCCTTTGAGCCTGGGTGGCGGACCGTAGGATGATCACACGGGTACTCGGGATATCCTAGGACAACACTGAATTCTCCAGGTGCCCACAAGCAATCCAGCCAGATGTGTATTAAAGTTGCCACCTTAAGTTGAACCATTAATTACTAACTCACATCTGTCATGGATACACTCAAACCCAATCCACGTCTATGAGCATAGCATAGCAATATAAGCATAACGTAGAAGTAACTCCCAGGGGTTGATAATAAAAATGCAATAGGTTCTACCTCATCATCTAATTCCCAAACCCACATGTTAAGAGATCCTACTCATGCAATGTGTGAGGGTTGAAACTAATGCATAAAAACTGGGTAATAAAGGGTTACTTGCCTTGCTGACGATCCGCAAAACCTAAAGACTCGTAGTAGCACGCTTCACACTTCGGGTATTCTATCGCAAACAAAACAATAGCATACATAAACACTCAAGAAAAGATGCACGGGTAAAACTCAAATAAGAAGATCTAACCAGAAAGTTCAACTAAAGAACTCCGGTTTGCAAAAAGAATCGAATCAAACGGAGCAACGAAACTCAAACTATGAAAGAAACAAGATCCGAATACTAATCTGGACTAAAGTCAAATTTTATTGTATCAAAATCTTGTTCAAGTTGGTTAAATGGAAAGAGGGCTTTGAGACGAAGATCTAGGCGCTTGTTTCACCTGATTCGGATAAACGAGCGAAAAGATATACTAGAACAAAGATTAGGGCAGAAATCGCGATCGAAAATAATCACAGAAAAACCCTGGAAAAAGAAAACTGACAAACAGGCTAACGAACGAACGTTCTCTTTCTACGGCTAACGGATGAACGACATTCGTTAAAATGAATGTACGGACGAACGTCCGCTATTTAACTAAACCAAAGAAAAAAAACCAAACAAAAACCGATCCAGGGTTTCGAAAAAAAACCCGAATGGTTTTCTTGGGAAAACCGGCGGCGACAGCGGCGGCTACCTCGGCAGCGGGGCGGCGGCGGACGGCGGCGTGGCAAGGCGGCGGCGCAGCGAGGCGGATCGGGCGGCGCGCTAGGGTTTCAGGGCGGGGGCGCGAGCTGGGCCTCGGGGCGCTGCGGCCTCGGCTTATAAGTCCGGCCGGGTGCAGTGTCCTAGCCGGACACGGCCCGGTTAGGTCGGTTACTTTTTTTTAAATCCTGACGCGTAAAAACAAATAAAAGAAATACTAAACGGACTCCAAAAATCCTGATATAAATTTTCACGGTCCTCTAATAATATTGCGGACAAAGTGAACATTTATTTAGGCCTCTAATGCAATTTTGAAAAACAATTTTTTTCCTAATTCAAATAAAATAGCAATAAAACCCAAATAAAATAACTTATTCGATTTTAATATTTTTCCTCCAATATTCCCTTTATTTTGGAGAAGTCATATTATCTCCCCTCATATATTTTAATATGAAATATTTTCAGAGGGAAAAATTAATTAAACCAAATGATTCTCTTTTTAAAATTTGAGAAAGCTCAAATATGAAAATAACGAAATTCCCAACTCTGTCCGTGGGTCCTTGAGTTGCTTAGAATTTCGAGGATCGCGAAACAAAATGCGATAAAATCTGATATGCATGAATGACCTATGTATCACATTCCAAATTGAAAATTTGGGATGTTACAAACCTACCCCCCTTAAGATGAATCTCGTCCTCGAGATTCGGGTTTGCTAGAAAATAGGTGTGGGTGGTCTTTGCATAGATTGTCCTCTCGTTCCCAGGTGGCTTCATCCTCTGTATGGTGGCTCCACTAAACTTTGCAAAACTTGATAACCTTGCTACGAGTAACTCGGCTGGCAAACTCGAGAATCTTGACTGGTTTTTTCCTCATATGTCAAATCACTATCCAACTGAATTGCTTCCAGGGGCACCATATCTCTCAGAGGGATTTTGGCCATCTCTGCATGGCACTTCTTCAACTAGGAAACGTGAAACACATTATGTACTCCTGACAATCCTTCGGGTAATTCCAACTTATAGGGAACCTCTCCCATGCGTTCAAAAACTCGATACGGTCCTACAAATCTCGGGGCTAACTTTCCCTTAACTCCAAAATGTTTAACTCCTCACAGAGGTGACACTCGCAGATATGCTTTGTCTCTGATTTCATAGACTACCTCCTTGCGTTTTGAGTCTGCATAACTCTTCTGTCTGGACTGAGCTACCTTCAGTCTATCCCGAATTAGTTGAACCTTTTATTCGGATTCCTTAATCAAATTTGGTCCAAACAACTGACGGTCTCCAACTTCATCCCACATTAACGGTGTTCTGGACCTTCGTCCATACAGGGCTTCAAACGGTGCCATCTTCAAACTAGCCTGGTAACTATTGTTGTGTGAGAACTCTACGTAGGCAAGTTGTCGTCCCAACTAGATCCATAATCAAGCGCACAAGCTCTCAACATGTCCTTCAGAATCTGATTTACTCTCTCGGTCTGTCCATCTGTCTGCGGATGAAATGCGGTACTGAACTCTAGCCTGGTTCCCAAAGTTTGGTGCAGCTGGTGCCAAAACTTTGAAGTAAACTGCGTTCCTCTATCCGATATGATGGTCCTCGGAACTCCATGCAAACATACGATCCTGGTCATATATATCTTGGCCAACTTCGCACTTGTATAGGTGGTTTTCACTGGGATAAAGTGAGCTACTTTGGTCAAGCGGTCCACTACTACCCAGATAGAATCATATCCCGATCGGGTCCTGGGTAACCCGGTGATAAAATCCATGCCAAGATTATCCCACTTCCATTCGGGTATCGGCATAGGCTGCAGTAATCCTGCTGGCTTCTGATGTTCTGCCTTCACTCTCTGACATACATCACATATGGCTACATACTCGGCAATATCCTTCTTCATTCTAGTCCACCAGAAATGCTCCTTCAAATCCAAATACGTCTTGGTGTTTCCGGGGTGTATCGAGTATGGCGAGTCATGAGCTTCCTGTAATATCAACTTACTGATCTCGGCATTATTGGGTACATATATACGGTCCTCAAACCACAGGGTGTCATGTTCATCCTCACGAAAACCTTTGGCTTTGCCTTCAGCCATCTTCTCCTTTATCTCGGCAATTTCTTTGTCATCCTTCAGAGCTTCTCGAATCTTTCCCAACAATGTCGACTGAACTTCCATGGTTGTAACAAAACCTCTAGGGACGATCTCCAAATGAAGCTCCCTGAGATCTTCTGCTAACTCCCTTGGCAAACCTTATATTACTAGGGTATTGGCATAACTCTTCCGGCTGAAAGCGTCTGCTACGACATTGGCCTTGCATGGATGATAGTGCAACTTCATATCATAATCCTTTATAAGCTCCAACCATCTCCTCTGCCTGAGGTTCAACACCTTCTGTGTGAAAATGTACTTCCAACTCTTATGATCCGTGTACACATCACAACGGTTCCCAATAAGAAAATGTCTCCAGGTTTTGAGTGCATGCACTACAGTTGCTAACTCCAAATCATGCGTGGCATAATTCAACTCATGCGGGCGAAGTTGTCGTGAGGCATCCAAAACAACTCTTCCGTCTTGCATAAGTACACTTCCAAGTCCTAAGCGAGACACATCGCAATACACTTGGAAATCCTTACGTATATCTAGCGGAATTAGCACTGGGGCCATAATCAAACGTTTCTTCAACTCCTGGAAACTTGCTTCACATTCTTCAGTCCAATGGAACTTGGTGTCCTTCTTCAACAATGTCGTCATAGGTTTCGCAATCTTGGAAAAATTCTCAATGAATCTCCGGTAGTATCCCGCGAGTCCAAGAAAACTACGGATCTCTCCAACTAAGGTGGGTGCCAACCAGTTAGTGACTGACTGAACCTTGGTAGGATCCACTGCTATACCTTCTCCTGATATAACATGTCCAAGAAATCCAACTTCCTTCAACCAAAAGTCACATTTGCTAAACTTGGCATATAACTGATGTTCCCTGAGCTTCTCAAGAACGAAACGCAAATGCTCCTTGTGTTCCTCTTCATCCTTTGAGTATACCAAGATATCATCAATGAACACCACAACAAACTTATCCAAGAATTCCTTGAACACCTTATTCATCATTCTCATGAAGTAGGCAGGGACGTTAGTCAGTCGAAATGACATAACCGTATACTCATATAGCCCATACCTTGTGGTGAAAGCTGTCTTAGGTATATCCTTTTCTTGAATCTTCAGCTGGTGGTACCCTGATCGCAGATCAATCTTGGAAAATACTTTAGCTCCATGCAACTGATCAAACAAATCATTGATCATCGGCAGTAGGTACTTGTTCTTGATCGTCACTTCATTCAATGCGCGATAATCAACAACCATTCTTAGAGATTTATCCTTCTTCTCAACCAAGAGCACTGGGGCTCCCCATGGTGATGAACTTCGTCGAATGTAACCCTTCTCCAATAACTCCTTGATCTGCTTCTTAATCTCCTCCAGATCATTTGTGGGCATCCGGTAGGGTCTCTTCGATATCGGTCCGGTGCCTGGCAATAGCTCTATCAAAAACTCAATATCACGGTCGGGCGGCATGCCTGGTAATTACTCTAGAAATATATCCGGGTAATCCTTCACTACAGGCACTTCTTCCTGAACAACTCCCATGAGAGAATTTACGTGAGTACTCTTAGGAGTATGCCGGGATACATACTTGATCCTTTTTCCCTCCGGGGTGGTGAGAAAAATCGACTTACTAGCGCAATCAATGTTTCCTCCATACTTCGATAACCAATCCATATCGAGTATCACATCAAATCCTTGGGATTCCAAAATTATTAAGTCTGAGGGGAAAACATGGCTGCCAATGGTTAAGGGTAACCGGTCGCACCATCGGCTGGCCATATACTCTGCACCTGGTGAACTCACTAGCAAGGGTGTACTAAGGGCTAAGGTGGGTAACTTAAACTTGTCCACAAAACCCCTTGAAATGTATGAATGCGATGCACCAGTATCAAAAAGAACTATTGCGGTAAATGACTTAACCAGAAACTTACCGATAACTGCATCTGGCTGCTCTTCAACCTCCTCCACATTCACGTGGTTCACTTGTCCCTTGTTGAATGGGTTGGGCTTCTTCCCAGAGTTTCCATTCCCATTCCCATTCTTTGCTTCTGAACACTCGATGGCATAGTGTCCCTCGGTGGCAGTTGGTTAAACAGAAAGAGGGCTTCGAGACGAAGATCTAGGCGCTTGTTTCACCTGATTCGGATAAACGAGCGAAAAGATATACTAGAACGAAGAGTAGGGCAAAAAATCGCGATAAAAAATAATCACGGAAAAACCCTGGAAAAAGAAAACTAATAAACAGGCTAACGAACGAACGTTCGCTGTCTGCGTCTAACGGATGAACAGCATTCGTTAAAACGAACATACGGACGGACGTCTGCTATTTAACTAAACTGAAGAAAAAACCGAACAAAACTGAAAAAACCGATCTAGGGTTTTGAAAAAAACCGAATGGTTTTCTCACGAAAACTGGCGGCGGCGGCGCGGCGAGGCGGATCGGGCGGATCGGGCGGCGTGCTAGGGTTTCGGGGTGGGGGAGCGAGCTGGGCCTTGGGGCGCTGCGGCCTCGGCTTATAAGGCCGGCCGTGTGCAGTGTCCTAGCCGGACACGGCCCGGTTAGGTCGGTTACTTTTTTTTTAAAATCCTGACGTGGAAAAACAAATAAAAGAAATACTGACCGGACTCCAAAAATCCTGAAATAAATTTTCACGGTCCTCTAATAATATTCCGGACAAAGTGAACATTTATTTAGGCCTCTAATGCAATTTTGAAAAACACATTTTTTCCTAATTCAAATAAAATAGCAATAAAACCCAAATAAAATAACTTATTTGATTTTAATATTTTTCCTCCAATATTCCCTTTATGTGGAGAAGTCATATTATCTCCTATCATATATTTTAATATGAAATATTTTTGGAGGGAAAAATTAATTTAAACCAGATGATCCTATTTTCAAAATTTGAGAAAACTCAAGTACGAAAATAACGAAATTCCCAACTCTCTTCGTGGGTCCTTGAGTTGCTTAGAATTTCGAGGATCGTGAAATGAAATGCGATAAAATATGATATGCATGAATGACCTATGTATAACATTCCAAATTGAAAATTTGGGATGTTATAACTTCGCTCTTGTCGAAGTTGATTTTGAGTCCCGACATTTATTGAAAGTAGAGGAGTAGGAATTCCAGGTTTGTGATGTCGGCCATGGAGGCTTCTACCATGATGATGGTGTCATCAGCATATTGTAGGAGGGATACCCCACTCCCTCCCACAAGGTGCAGAACTACACCTCGGATATGACCCGCAGCTTTAGCCTTGTCAAGCATGGTAGCTAGAGCATCGACCATCATGTTAAACAGGAAGGCGGAGAAAGGGCCACCTTGCCTAACCCCACATAATGTGGGGAAGTAGGGACTGACCTGCCATTGATGTGCACCGCAGTCCGCCCAGAGGAAATCATTTGCATGGCCCGGGTGACCCATCGGTCATCGAAACCTTTTCGAAGTAAACTTCCCGAAGGAAGGACTAGCAGACCGTGTCATAGGCTTTGTAGAAGTCTATCTTTAGGAAGATGTCCTTGAGGTGCTTGAGGAGACCTCATGAAGGACCTCGTGAAAGACTAGGACCCCATCCAGGATATACCGGCCTCGGATGAAAGCTGACTAGTCGGGGTGGGTAATGGGATCGACTTGAGGGGTCACCCTATTACCGCACCCCTCCGCCAAGATGCGTAAGACCACATTGATCACTGTGATTGGGCAGAACTGGCGAATGTTGGAAGCTCCGATGACCTTGGGGATGAGTGTGATGATCCCATAGTTAAGGCAGGAGAGGTCAATTGCACCTACATAAAACACCTCGAAGAGGGCCATCACCTCCTGCCTAATGATTGTCAGGAAACGTAGTAGAAAACAAAAAAATTCGCCCTATGATCACCCAGGAACAATATGAAGATGCATAACGGGTTTGGATTAATGATTGTTACTGACTCAGGGAGTCAGCAGAAGTAGACGAGTCAGTGTAGATCGTACTTGGAGTCCCTCAAACATCGATGACGATCCCGCAAACTGCCCTCGAACAATCCCTCGAACGGAAGACCAAAAGCATGGCCTCTGTACTTGGTTGAAAGCATACAATCTTCACAATCCGTCAGCACTTCGCCGTCCAGAGCTAATCATCACCGGAGAATTAGAGGGAGGAGATTAGAACCAATGGGGCTTCTAATTATGAGGATTAGCGGCATCTAGGACTAGCTCTAATTAGTCAACTAGAACCAGCAAGAACTAGAACTAGATCAACTAAAGAAGGCTCCAAAACTTGTGTTCACAATAGAACAAAATCCCCTAGTATATATATGTTGAAGGGGAGGGGGGGGCATCCACCAAAGGGGAAGGAGCCCCATTGGTGTGCCAGCCTTGGGGGGGAGTCTAACTCCCACCCACTAGTAGGATTCTGGCCCCTTGATAGGAAGGGGGGCGCCACTTTCGTATGGGCCTTTGTGGCCCATATCTCCTTCCACCACTTGGCCTTTTAAGGCCCGTTGATATTAATTTAAATATATAAATATTCTAAATATTTTCAGACCATTATATAAATAATTTAACATCCCTGGAAGCATTTTCTACCAATATATATTAATCAGTAATAGATGGTATTACCCGATATTCATTGAAACCCTTTCGGTGACCCCGAAACGCTTCCGGAACCTCTCGAAACTATTCTGGATTTTAATGAAACAATTCCACAAATATATTATCACCACTCCCGTCACACTAACACTTAGAAGATCGTGATTACCTTAAGCTTGTGACCACGTAGGTTCAATAAATCATAGACATGAATGAAACCCGTTCATTCAATGACCGACAGCGGAACCATGGACATCCATATCGGTCCCTATGATTACACAAATGATATTCTAGTGAACCTTTGGTTATTTTCTGATGTTCCCTCTGCTTTGCGATACTTTACAAAACCCGGTGTGCATTAGTATCCTCTTGAGTCATCATCATGCTTACTATACCATTGCTCTAGTTACCGGTTTTGTTCTTTTTCTCGTTGACATGTTCCGGCATCCCCGTGACGTATTCACCTGTGTCTGGAATCTTTTCTCCCAATCTAAGTGCAGGTTGAGGTGCACACAAGCTGCACCGATACTGAAAGTGAAGGAACTTTTGCAATATTAAACCTTTATATGAAGTATATGCATGATACCTTGAAGCATCAAATCTCAAAGTGAAGGAAGTTTTGCAATATTAAGACCGGTCGGATTCAAGAGTAAAGAAAATATTCATCAGTCATTCATATGTGAGATGCTGATTCAAGAGCAGAGAAGGTTGTCGGTCGCCAGCAAGGTCATATTGGTTTGGGTAAAATGTAAGGGAATGCCTAGAAAGCACTCTATACCTACAGGAATAAAATGAACCAAATATTATAGTGCCAGAACATACAGATTGTAGTACAAAGATAATCATAAAGTGACAACATTAAATATAAGTAATCTTGAGAAGATGATCTCATCATATAGTGCATAATGTTAATTTCGGTGGATGAATAAAAATGTAGCAAGAAGCTAGCATATCATCACTGCCTACCTCTATGGTGTAGGATTACCAGCGGTCAGAAGGTTGAATAGAGATAAGAGGCAGCTATATGGGACCATCCTAATGCACAAAAGAAAGGGAAGGGGAAGGAATTGGTGGAATGCAACAATAAGTGCTTGAAAGATCAAAAGCATGAATAAACATCAGTGCGTACCTTCATGCAGTAGCAGAAGCAGGAACTGGTGGATTCCTCACGGCATGCGGCCTGCTGCAAAATCAAGATATATAGGTTCATGGAGCCATCCCCAAAAATAAATGAAAAGAAAGATAATGGACACAGACACTATGGTGAAGAGAATAGAGAGATTACATGAATCAAAAGGGAAATTGCGATATTAATCAACAATCTTGATTGCTCATGAAGAACTCTATGCAACACTTAATTATATAGAAATAGTCAAAATAGAAGAAAAAATTATCAACTTAGCTGGAGTGTGTAGCCTGCTGTTGCAATGAGGCAACCGCGGTGGCATCCGTAGGAGCATCAATGCTTCCGATGTGGGTCGCTGGTGTTTGTGGCCAGCTTTTCCGGCACATGTGTTGGCAGTGGACGCAAGAAGAGGTTGCGGCTGGTTTGGGTGGCGCAGACGGCCGGTGGAGAAGCAACACTGGAGCTACCTTGGATGGAATGATGACATGGACGGGGGGAACCGCGGAAGGACCGGGGCACTGCCATCTTGATGATGCAGGCACCACACTAGCGAAACATAGCCCCAGAGAATCCTGGAGTGCTATGGAGGCAAGCCAAATCAGCGGTCGTGCCGGAGAGCACCTGGCGTGGAGATGGGATCCTAGTCGCCGCCACCTTGTACTGTAGACATGATAAGATTTCTGGAGGTGGCTTGATGGGCTGCCTCTTGCGTCGAACATCTAGGCGGCAGGAGGGGAGAAAATAAAATATGGTATGGGAAGAAGAGAAGATTGCGCTGAACCCACGCAACGGAGCAGTGGTCAATTGGGCATTAATTGTAGAGCACACATTAGAGGGTCAATGGAGATAATCGCGGCTGTGGGCATCGAGCTACAACTGATACAATGGCAAACGCAATTGAGATGGCATGGTTGATGACGTGGATAGCTTGCATGGTTAGATAAATAGGTTAGTGGGGATGAATCTCTTAGTTATATAGGATTCTTCTTCTAACAACTGAGCACAATTTTCCTTCCCCTCATTTTCATGAAAGACATTATAAAGATGAATAATATGAGGCAACCTCAATTCCATTTTTTTAATTTTTCTTTTATAAACCAAACTAGTGATAGAACAAGAAACTAAAACATTCAATTGCAAGATCTAAAGATATACCTTCAAGCACTCACCTCCCCGGCAACAACACTAGAAAAGAGCTTGATGTCTACTACGCAACCTTTCTTGTAGACTCGTGTTGGGCCTCCGAGACAGAGTTTTGTAGGATAGTAGCAATTTTCCATCAAGTGGGTGACCTAAGGTTTATCAATCCGTAAGAGGCGTCGGATGAAGATGGTCTCTCTCAAACAACCCTGCAACCAAATAGCAAAGAGTCTCTCGTGTCTCCAACACACCCAATACAATGGTAAATTGTATAGGTGCACTAGTTCGACGAAGAGATGGTGATACAAGTGTAATATGGATAGTAGATATAGGTTTTTGTAATATGAAAATATAAAAAAGCAAGGTAACTAGTAACAAAAGTGAGCAAAAATGGTATTGCAATGCTTGAAAACAAGGCCTAGGGTTCATACTTTCACTAGTGCAAGATCTCTCAACAATGAAAACATAATTGGATCATATAACAATCGCACAACGTGCAACAAAGAATCACTCCAAAGTTATTATCTAGTGAAAAACATAAGAAGAAGTTGTTGTAGGTAGCAAACCACCTCAAAGTTATCCTTTGCGATCAATCTATTGAGTCGCCCCTATAAGTGTCACAAACAACCCTAGAGTTCGTACTAAAATAACACCATATGAAAACACATCAATGAACCCTAATGTCACCTACATCAATGTCACCACAAGTATCCATGGGTCAATTATACAATATGCATCAAACAACTTCAGATTCGTAATATTCAATCCAACACAAAGAATCTCAAATAGTGCCCCAAGATTTCTACGTGAGAAACAAGGATGAAAACGTGCATCAACCCCTATGCATAGATTACCCCAATGTCACCTCGGGAATCCGCGAGTTGAGTGCCAAAATATACATCAAGTGAATCAATATGATACCCCATTGTCACCATGGGTATTCATATGGATGACATACATCAAGTGTTCTCAAATACATAAAAGTATTCAGTCCGATAATAACGAAATATCAAAGGTAAAATTCAATTCATCACAAGAAGGTAGAGAGGGGAGAACACCATAAGATCCAACTATATTAACAAAGCTCGCGGTACATCAAGATTGTGCCAAATCAAGAACATGAGAGATAGAGAGAGAGATCAAACACATAGCTACTAGTACATACCCCTAGCCTCGAGAGTGAACTACTCCCTCCTCATCATGGTGGCCGCCGGGATGATTAAGATGGCCTATGGTGGTAATTCCCCCTCTGACCGAGTGCCAAAACAGGCTCCCGATTGAGTTTTCATGGATACAGAGGCTTGCGGCGGCGGAACTTCTCATCTAGGGTTCTTTCTGGGGGTTTGGGTATTTATAGGAATTTTTGGCATTGGTATCACGTCAAGGGGGTCCACGAGGCAGCGAGAAGCTCGCTCCAAGCACCTTGGGGGGTAGGGTGCACCTAGCGAGCTTGTTGTGCCCTCGTGGGTCTTCTGGTCCTCCCACAATGCTTCAGGGGTCTCTTTTGGTCCACAAAAAATCACTGTAAATTTTTAGCCCATTTCGAGAAATTTTATTTCTGCACAAAAAGCGACACCACGGTAGTTCTGCTGAAAACAGCGTCAGTCCGGGTTAGTTCTAATCAGATCATACAAAAACCATATAAAATTGTTGCAATCATGGCGTGAATACTTCACAAATTATAGATACGTTGGAGATCTATCAAGATGTAGAAGCACAAACTCACACCAAAATGGGACGGGCCATTCGTAATCGATCATGTTCTCATTGGAGGGGCTTATGGCATTCGGGACCCGGCGGATGCGCGATTGGAGCCTAACCCCTAGAACGCCGCATTGCTCCGATGTTTCTATGGCTAAAAAGCATCCCCTTCCCATGTATATACGCTTTTTCTTTCTGAAATTTAGCTTTACTCTATAGTTCACTCTCCTCGGATACATCTTTACATGTATTTCCCTGGGGGATATGACTAATATAGCATGTCCTTTCAAATATGCGTCTTCCCATTCAGCTACTCTATCGTCTTTAAAGCCAAAATATGCACTGATTTGACTTAATATTTGGCCAAGCTGGGTTGCCTAGCTCCTGTGTTTTCCCCTTACGTTCTTGATTATTCGGCTAAGGGGCCAAGGGAGCACTGTTGTGATTGTTACTCCCGGGTCATCCAGATCAGTACCTCAGACGGGTAAAGCCGAAAGATATCATTCTTAATGAACATAATTGGTTGGCCATGACATAGGAGAAGAATGGCTCAGATCTCTAAAACCCCGACCATGGGCTTTACCCCCAAGGTCACCCATCCTCCGACACACGTGTTTGCCATGACCCCCCGAGAAAAGGAACTGTTGGAAGAACTATTTTTCTCGGAAGATGTTTCTTACGTTAAGCAGTAATATAACATAACTTTTTGCTCCAATTTTGTCTTCCGCACCACGTAGCTCGATTGCCTTATCACCCGAAATATCTGGCCTAATCTTTCGGGTCGGAAGTAAGGGACACTCCTCGGCCAATGGACAAGGAGGTGAAAGCCGATGGCTGGTTGACAAAGTTTGGATAGGCATACTGGTTTATTAAATGACGTAAAGTACTGGGATACATAGAGTCATCATACAGTACATTTTATCGAGCCTGTCTTTCAAATAATCAAGCACGTAGTCTCCCCGAGAGAAACGAGTGACATGCATCACGTTATCATACACAAGGCTTGTTAGCACTTCATTCCTGTTAGGGCCCACAGGCCCAACTCGGCAAGATGCGCTGTCTCTACGGTAGTGTAACAGGTCTTGACCATTGCCCATGCCTCCCTCACTCCCTCCCTACAAGCCAATATCTTCCAAGCTTCTATTCAGCGCCAGGCCCCCTTAAGTCGCTCGGCTAGGATGGACATGTCTTCGGGCACACTTTCTTCCTCGGGCCATAAAGCCTTGAAAACAACCCTCATAGCCCTCCGTGCCTTCTCAAGCACCTCGGAAAGCCTTGTCAAAGCATCTTTGGGCAATGGGTTAGGAGCCCCGAGCGACCGACCTGTAAATAAATCTATCAAGTGAGTCAGCCTATTGAACATTGCACCGGTTTCTTCCTAAGAGCAATTTTAAAACAGAGAAAGGCACACTTACCGGACATGGCTTCATTCATCTTACGATCCTTCGCCTCGGCGAGGGCCAGCTAAGCTTTCAGATCTTCAATTTCCTGGCCTATTGGGCATTCTTCGCCTTAAGCGCGTTCGTGTCTTCCATGCTCCGTGTCAACATGCGGTGGCCAGCCTAACGCCGCGACTCCGCATAGAGTAGTCTTCACGGGCATGCTTGAGGTCCTTTTCAAGCTGACCATGGGCTTCCGCTACTACAATATATGGTGTTGTTGCATGATCCAAAGTTCTTCATAAAAAGAACGCCACATAAGCAGACATACCTACCATGCACTTCTCTGTTGAAATTTTTAACTCGCTCCATCTCAGACAACGCAACATTTAGCTTTGTTTCTATCAGGGAGAGCCCTTTAGAGAGCTCGTTATTCCACTCCCATGAATCCTATTCAAGGTAGAGTTTTTTAAGCCCCGATACAATCACCTATGCCCATATCAAGGCTTAGGGGCTACTGACATATTCGGCAGCTCAGTTTACCCTCAAGCAAACAATTTCCTATCAGCACAATGAATCCCTAAAATTAATCAAGCTCGAAAGCACCTTACATGCAAGCCCCTAGACAAAACATGCATTGCCTTTTCGAAGACTGAACGGGTTGCCCCGAGGTAAGCATCCACTGAACTTAGAGCATTAAGCTCTTGGCTGGAAAAGGTGGAGCTCCTCAAGGAGGCCTTCTGCCGCTGATGGTTCGTGGCACTTTCGACCTCTAAGGTGGTGGCCGAACAGGTCCCGGAATCCTCTGGATGGGGTGCTTCGGGGATAACCCCCAAGATGGGAATGGGTTCTATGCCGCTCCTCGAAGTTGCGGTCCCCATGATGCTGGACTCCTCCGTCACAGTAGGATGGGTGGACCACCTATAAAAGGAACGAAAGAATCAAGTCTATGATGAGCTATCTTCGGAGGAAAGTAACAAGAGTGCTACTGAAGTAAATATGCCCTAGAGGCAATAATAAAGTTGTTATTTTATATTTCCTTATATCATGATAAATGTTTATTATTCATGCTAGAATTGTATTGACCGGAAACCTTGATACATGTGTGAATACATAGACAAAACACTGTGTCCCTAGTGAGCCTCTACTAGACTAGCTTGTTGATCAAAGATGGTTAAGGTTTCCTAACCATGGACATAAGTTGTCATTTGATAACGGGATCACATCATTAGGAGAATGATGTGATGGACAAGACCCATCCGTTAGCTTAGCATAATGATCGTTAAGTTTTATTGCTATTGCTTTCTTCATGACTTATACATATTCCTTTGACTATGAGATTATGTAACTGCCGAATACCGGAGGAACACCTTGTGTGCTATCAAATGTCACAATGTAACTGGGTGATTATAAAGATGCTCTACAGGTGTCTCTGAAGGTGTTTGTTGGGTTGGCATAGATCGAGATTAGGATTTGTCACTCCGAGTATCGAAGAGGTATCTCTAGGCCCTCTTGGTAATGCACATCATGATAAGCATTGCAAGCAATGTGACTAATGAGTTAGTTACGGGATGATGCATTACAGAACGAGTAAAGAGACTTGCCGGTAACGAGATTGAACTAGGTATGAAGATACCGACGATCAAATCTCGAGCAAGTAACATACCGATGACAAAGAGAATGACGTATGTTGTCATTGCGGTTTGACCGATAAAGATCTTCATAGAATATGTAGGAACCAATATGAGCATCCAGGTTCCACTGTTGGTTATTGATCGGAGATGTGTCTCAGGCATGTCTACATAGTTCTCGAACCCGTAGGGTCCGCACGCTTAACATTTGATGCCGATTTGTATTATAAGTTATGTGTTTTGGTGACTGAAGATTGTTCGGAGTCCCGGATGAGATCACGGACATGACGAGGAGTCTCGAAATGGTCTAGAGGTAAAGATTGATATCTTGGAAGATAATATTTGGACACCAGAATGGTTTCAAAGTGGTTCAGATATTTATCGGAGTACCGAGGGGTTACTGGAACCCCCTGGGGAAAGTTATGGGCCAACATGGGCCATAGGGGAAAGAGATGGCAGCCCACAATGGGTGGCACGCCCCCCCATGGGCAGTCCGAATTGGACAAGGGGAGGGTGCGGGGCCCCCCTTTCCTTCTCCCTCTCCCTCTACTTCCCCTTTGCCCCTCCGAAAGAAAGGAAGGGGGGCGACTAGGACTAGGAGTCCAAGTCGGTTCCCCCCATGGTGCGCCCCTAGGGCCGGCCTCCTCCCTCTCCTCCTTTATATACGGGGGCAGGGGCACCCCAAAGCACATCAGTTGTTCTCTTAGCCGTGTGCGGTGCCCCCCTCCATAGTTTACTCCTACAGTCATATTGTCATAGTGCTTAGGCGAAGCCCTGCACGGATCACATCACCATCACCGTCACCATTCCATCGTGCTAATGAAACTCTCCCTCGACACTTTGCTGGATCTAGAGTTCGAGGGACATCATCGAGCTGAATGTGTGCTGAACTCAGAGGTGTCGTACATTCGGTGCTTGATCGGTTGGATCGCGAAGATGTTCGACTACATCAACCGCGTTATCCTAACGCTTCCGCTTTCGGTCTACGAGGGTACGTGGACACACTCTCCCCCTCTCGTTTCTATGCATCTCCTAGATAGATCTTGCGTGATCATAGGAATTTTTTTGGAATTGCATGCTACGTTCCCCAACAACTACCTGTGTGGGGAAGAGCCATCCTGGTCTGCTTCCATGGCTGCCGTGTGCGGACGAGCTCCCTGTGTTTCCGATGCGGGCCCCCCTTGAGGAGCCGTGTTTCCGTGTGGGAATTATGAATGTAGGCCCTTAGGAAGAGAAGTAAGGGTGTTGGGGCCCCATGACTTGGAGTTCTCTTTCGAGTGGAAGTGGGAGAAGACTTTACCGATGAAGCCGGTCGTGTTACCGCCAGATTAGGCATGATGGTCACTTTTGACCTGTCTAGGCTCTGATACATCTCCGCCGTATCTTCTTTTCCAAAACTTTTGCTCTTGTTTTGGACTTTAATTTACATGATTTAAATGAAACTAACACGGACTTATGCAGTTTTCAGCAGAATTTCCATGGTGTTGTTTTTGTGCAGAGATCAAAGTTCTCGGATTGACCTGAAAATTTACGGAGATTTTTTATGGAATATATAGAAAATACTAGTGGAAAAATATACCTAAGGGGGCCACCCAAGATCCAGAAGCTTAGGGGGCGTGCTCACCCGCCTAGGGCGTGCCCGATGAATTTGTGCCCCCCTGGACCTCCGGCAACCCTAACTCCAACTTCATATATACCTATTTGCCAAGAAAAAACCCAGAGAGAAGGATTCATCGCATTTTATGATATGGAGCCACCGCCATCTCCCGTTCTTCATCGGGAGGGCTGATCTTGAGTCCGTTCGGGGCTCCGGAGGGTGGAATGCGATGTCATCGTCATCATCATCAACCTTCCTCCATCACCAATTTCATGATGCTCACCACCGGGATGAGTAATTTCTTCGTAGGCTTGCTGGATGATGATGGGTTGGATGATATTTATCATGGAATCGAGTTAGTTTTGTTAGGGCTTGATCCCTAGTATCCACTATGTTCTGAGATTGATGTTGCTATGACTTTTCTATGCTTAATGCTTGTCACTAGAGCCCGAGTGCCATGATTTCAGATCTGAACCTATTATGTTTTCATGAATATATGTGTGTTATTGATCCTATCTTGCAAGTTATATGCACCTATTACGTGTTATGATCCGCATACCCCAATGTGACAATAATTGGGATTCTTTCCGGTGATTACCGTAGTTTGAGGAGTTCATGTATTCACTAAGTGCTAATGCTTTGTTCCAGTTCTTTGTAAAAAGGAGGCCTTAATCACTTAGTTTCCTTATGGACCCCGCTGCCACGGGAGGGTAGGAAAAAGTTGTCATGCAAGTTTTTTTCCATAAGCATGTACGACTACATATAGAATACATGCCTACATTACATTGATGAATTGGAGCTAGTTCTGTGTCGCTCTAGGTTATAACTGCTACATGATGAATACCATCCAATGCAATTATCCATCAATGATCCAATGCCTATGCTTTTCATATAGTGATCTTTGCTAAGTTACTTTCATTGTTGCTGCTGTTACGATCACTAAAAAATTGCTACTGTTTCTATTGCTACCTGCTACTTCTTGAGCTTTTGTTGGTTTTGCCCTTGAAGAGGAAAGGGTGATGCAAGAAAGTAGATATAAGTATTTCGCTTAGTGAAGAACCAAGGTATCAATCCAGTAGGAGGAACACACAAGTCTCCAATGATAGCACCTTCACAAACGAACAAATACTTGCACCCAACGCAATAAAGGGGTTGTCAATCCCTTCAAGGTTACTTGCAAGTATGAGATCTGATAGAGATAGGTATAAAAGGTAAATAGAAGTGCAAAATAAAGTAAATATAAATAAATTGCAGCAAGGTATTTTTGCGTTTTCGGTTTTATATATCTAAAAATAATATGATAAGAATAGACCCGGGGCCATAGTTTTCACCAGAGGCTTCTCTCTTGAAAGAACACATACGGTGGGTTAACAAATTATTGTTGAGCAACTAATACAAAAGAGAATAATTATGATGATATATAAGGCAATGATCATGAATATAGGCATCACGTTCATGAAAAGTAGACCGACTCCTGCTTACATCTACTACTATTACTCCAAACATCAACCACTATCCATCATGCATCTAGTGTATTAAGTTAACAAGAACGTAGTAACGCCTTAAGCAAGATAATATGATGTAGAGAGATAGACCCAATCAATATGAATAAACCCTGCCTTTTTATCCTTAATGGCAACAATACAAATAGATGTCATGTCCCTTTCTGTCACTGGGATTGAGCACCGCAAGATTGAACCCATTACAAAGCACCTCTCCCATTGCAAGAAAAATCAATCTAGTTGGCCAAACCAAATCAATAGATCGGAGAGAAATACAAATATATCTTAATCATGCATAAAAGATTTCAGAGAAGACTCAAATAATATTCATAGATAATTTGATCATAAGCCCACAATACATCATATCTCAACAAACGCACCGCAAAAGAAGATTACATCGAATTGATCTCCAAGAACATCGAGGAGAACATTGTATTGAAGATCAAAGAGAGAGAAGAAGACATCTAGCTACTAGCTATGGACCCATAGGTCTATGGTAAACTACTCACACATCATCGGAAGGACAGCAAGGTTGATGTAGAGGCCCTTTGTGATTGAATCCCCCTCCGGTAGAGTACCAGAATAGGTCTCCAGATGGGATCTCACGAGGACAGAAACTTGTGGCGCTGTAAAAGTATTTTTGGTGTGCCCCATGGTATACGGGGAATATTTGGCTATTTATTGAGTTGATATTAGGGTTAGAGGGGCAATTGGGGACCCACAAGCTCTTAGGGCGCCCCTAGGTCACGCCTAGTGAGCTTCTGGCTCACCGTGGCCCTTCTTGCCTCCTCCCGAAGCTTCCTACGTGTCTTCTTGTCCAAGAAAAATCATGAAAAAGTATTGTTCTATTTGGACTCTGTTTGGTATTGATTTTCAACAAAAGACAAAAAGAAGGAAAAAACAACAACTGCCACTTGACACTAGGTTAATAGGTTAGTCCCAAAAAATGATATAAAATAGCATAATAATGCATATAAAATATCCAAGATGAATAATATAATAGCATGGAACAATAAAAAATTGTAGATATGTTGGAGACGTATCAAGCATCCCAAGCTTAATTCATGCTCATCCTTGAGTAGATAAATGCTAAAAATAGAATTTTTGATGTGGAATGCCACCTAACATGTTTATCAATGTAATATTTCTTTATGTGGCATGAATATTCAGATCCATAAGATTCAAAACAATAGTTTAATATTGACATAAAAACAATAGTACTTCAAGCATAGTAAAAGGCAATCGTGTCTTCTCAAAATATCATGGCCAAAGAAAGTTATCCCTACAAAATAATATAATCTTGTCATGCTCTATCTTCATCACACAAAGTATTTATCATGCACAACCCCGATGACGAGCCAAGCAGTTGTTTTATACTTTTGACGTTCTTAAGATTTTCAACTCTCACGCAATACATGAGCATGAGCCATGGATATAGCACAATAGGTGGAATAGAATATGATGGTGGAGGTTGTGTGGAGAAGACAAAAAAGGAGAAAGTCTCACATCGACGAGGCTAATCAATGGGCTATGGAGATGCTGATCAGTTGATGTCAATGCAAGGAGTAGGGATTGCCATGCAACAGATGCACTAGAGCTATAGGTGTATGAAATCTCAAAAAGAAATCTAAGTGGGTGTGCATACAACTTGCTTGCTCATGAAGACCTAAGGCATTTGAGGAAGCCCCATCATTGGAATAAACAAGCCAAGTTCTATAATAAAAAATCCCCACTAGTAATATATGAAAGTGAAAAAATAGGAGACTATCTATCATGAATAGTATGGTGCTACTTTGAAGCACAAGTGTGGAAAAAGATAGTAACATTGTCCCTTCTCTCTTTCTCTCTCTTTTTTCTCCTTCTTATTTTCTTTTTGGGCTCTTTGGTCTCTTATTATTATTATTTTGGGATCTTTGGCCTCTTTTTATTTATTTAAGTCCTGAGTCTCATCCCTACTCGTGGGGAAATCATAGTCTCCATCATCCTTTCCTCACATGGGACAATGCTCTAATAATGATGATCATCACACTTTTATTTACTTACAACTCCAAAATTACAACTCAATACTAGAACAAAGATATGACTCTATATGAATGCCTCATGCATATGATTATGCAAAGCAATATGACAATGATGGTGTGTGTCATAATAAAACGGAATGGTGGAAGTTGCATGACAATTTATCTCGGAATGGCTATGGAAATGGGGAATGTATCCGGTGCACCCACACTTGTGGTGCTACCGGTGCACCGGATGCCATAGAATGTTTTAAAAAATCTGAAAAAAAATCTAGCACGTTAACGCAACAACAATGTATGATGTCACCAAATTTCGTGTACAAATTCAAAATATTTTTTAAGATACAAAAATGACAAATTTGACATCAGTGTGTTAATGGGCCAAATCTAAAGCCCAAGTTATGTTATGTACTATTCAATGTTGAATTTGTTATTTTTGTTTTTCGAGTTATGTTTCAAATTTTGACTTGAAATTTTGTGATAACCTACATTGATGTTGTGTTAGTGTGCTAATTTTTTTTCAGATTTTTTTGAACATTCTAAAAACACAATGTAAGTTCGGTGCACCGGTAGCACCACAAGCTCCGGTGCACTAGATATTTCCCCTATGGAAATGCCATAATTGGTAGATATGGTGGCTCTTTTGAGGAAGATATAAGGTGGATTATGCGTGTAAGAGTGTATCATATCACGGGGTTTGGATACACCGACGAATTTTGCACCAACTCTAAAGGTGAGAATGGGCAATGCACAGTACCGAAGAGGCTAGCAATGGTGGAAGGGCGAGAGTGCGTATAATCAATGGACTCAACATTAGTCACAAAGAACTCACATACTTATTGCAATAGTTTATTATCCCTCAAAATAAAGTACTAATACACATGCTCCTAGGGGATAGATTGGTAGGAAAAGACCATCGCTCATCCTCGACCGCCACTCATAAGGAAGACAATAAAAAATAAATCACTCCAACTTCATCGCATAACGAGACACCATACGTGCATGCTTCAGGAATCACAAACCTTAACACAAATATTCTTACTAGTCCACAATTACTCACTAGCATGACTCTAATATCACCATCTTTATATATATCTCAAAAAATGCAAGGAATCAAACTTCTCATACATTCAATGATCTTCATGAAAGTTTTTATTATATCCCTCTTGAATACCTTATCATATTAGGACTAAATTCATAACCCAAGCAAATTGCCATACTATTTATAAGACTCTCAAAATAATATAAGTGAATCATGAGAGTTCATCAATTTCTTCAAAGTAAAACCACCGCTGTACTCTAAAAAGATATAAGTGAAGCACTAGAGCAACTACCTCAAAAGACATAAGTGAAGCACATTGAATATTCTAATAAATTCACGATCAATGTGTGTCACTCTCAAAAGGTGTGTACAAAAAGGATGATTGTGACAAACTAAAAATCAAAGACTGATATAATACAACATGCTCAGCAAAACACATATCTGGTGAATAAAAATATAGCCTCAAGTAATTTACTGATGGATCGTAGACAAAAGAGGGGATGTCATCCAGGGCATCCCAAGCTTAGATGCTTGGTTGTCCTTGAATATTAGCTTGGGGTGCCTTGGGCATCCCCAATCTTAGGCTCTTGCCACTCCTTATTCCATAGTCCATTGAAACTTCACCCAAAACTTGAAAACTTCACAACACAAAACTCAACAGAAAATTCGTGAGATCAGTTAGTGAAACAAAGCAAATAACCACTTCTAGGTACTGTTGTAAACTCATTCCAATTTTATATTGGTGCTATATTTACTGTATTATAACTTCTCAATAGCTCATACCCCCGATACTACCCATAGTTTCATCAAAATAAGCAAACAACACAATGAAAACAAAATCTATCAAAAACAGAACAGTCTATAGTAATCTGTACTTTTGCCAAACTTCTGTAACTCCATTTTTTTTGAAAAACTGAAATAGCGTGGGAAAATTGTATATCAATAAAGTGGAAAATTAAGAAATTTTCGCCGCTCCAGTGATTTTTAGCAATTCTACTACTGGACGTAAAAGTTTCTGTTTTTTCACATAATCAAATCTACAATCTGCCAAACCATTCCAAAGGTCTTACTTGGCACAAACACTAATTAAAAAACTAAAACAAAATCATAACAGAAGTATAATTGCATATTTATTGAAAAACAGAAGCAAAAACATAAAAAAATAAAATTGGGTTGCCTCCCAACAAGCGCTATTGTTTTGCGCCCCTAGCTAAGTATGTTGCATATATCTAGGTATTGTCATCTTTGGTATTCAATCAATAACTATCCCTCATAATAGATTCATATGGCAACTTAATTTTCTTTCTTGGAAAGTGTTCCATGCCCTTCCTTAATGGAAATCGGAATCTAATGTTTCCTTCTTTCGTATCAATAATTTCACCGATCGTTCTAAGGAAAGGTCCACCAAGAATAATAGGGCATGTAGAATTGCAATCTATATCAAGCACAATAAAATATATGGACACGTAATTCCTATTCTCAACAATAATAACATCATTAATCCTACCCATAGGTTCCTTAATAGTGGAATCCGCTAAGTGCAAATTTAAGGAATAATCATCAAGTTTATGGAAACCTAGCACAGCATATAAAGTTTTCAGAATAGTGGAAACGCTAGCACCCAAATCACACAAAGCATTACAACATAATATTTAATCTTAATCTTAATAGTAGGTTTCCATTTATCACAAAGCTTTCTAGGGATTGAAACTTCCAACTCAAGTTTTTCTTCAAAAGATTTCATCATAGCATCAACGATATGTTTAGTAAAAGCCTTATTTTGATTATAAGCATGAGGTGAATTAAGCATAGATTGCAACAAGGAAATACGATCAATCAAATAACAATTATCATAATTAAAGTCCTTGAAATCCAAAAGAGTGGGCTCATCACTAGTTAAAGTTTTGACCTCGCCAATCCCACTTTTATCAATTTTTTCATTAAGATCTTCACCCTCCAAATTATTTGGACGCCTTCTAGCAAAAGTTGACTCATCTCCAGTCCCTTATTTATCAAGTTCTATATTGGAAAACAAATATTCAATAGGATGACACCATTTACTTTAAGATCTTCATCAAGATTATCACAAAAACTAGAAGAACACACTTTTTCTAGCCATTCTCTCTTAGCACACATCCTAGCGGTTCCCTCCCTACTTTCATGAACAGAAATTTGGATAGCTTTAAGAGACTCATTAATATCAAGCTTGGGTGTCATAGATCTAATCTTAAAAGAATCAATCTCATGAGAAATTATATCGACATTTCTAGCCAAATCATCAATCTTGAGCAATTTTTCTTCTACCATAGCATTGAAAATGTTTTGGGAGTTTATAAAATCTTTATTATTCTCAAGACCTGAGGGTATCTTATTATAATTTCCATAAGAATTGTTGTAGTAATTACCATAATTATTATATGAATTACGAGGAACCGGCCTAGGATTATAATTACCTCTATACGCGTTATTACCAAAATTGTTCCTACCAACAAAGTTCACATCCATAGATTCATTATTATTCTCAATCAAAGTAGACAAAGGCATATCATTAGGATAAATAGGAGCACCCTTGCTATCAATAAATTTCATAAGTTCATCCATCTTTTCGCTCAAAGTATTAATTTCCTCAATAGCATGCACTTTTTACTAGTAGAAGATCTTTCGGTATGCCATTGAGAGTAATTTGGCATAATATTATCTAGGAGTTTAGTAGCTTCTCCTAATATAATTTACATAAAAGTACCTCCCATAGTGAAATCTGAAAGATTTCTAGATGCAAAATTCAATCCCGCATAAAATTCTGTATGATCATCCACAAACTTAAACCATGAGTAGGGCAATTTCTTATCATCAATTTCATCCTCTGCCAAGATTGTGCAACAAGTTCATGATTAGTTTGCTTAAAATTCATTATATCATTTCTAAGGGAGATGATCTTAGCGGGAGGAAAAAACTTGGAAATAAAACCATCCTTACACTCATTCCACGAATCAATACTATTTTTAGGCAAGGATGAAAACCAAGTTTTAGCACGATCTCATAGTGAGAACGAAAATAGCTTCAATTTAACAATATCATTATCCACACATTTTTTCTTTTTCATATCACACAATTCAACAGAAGTGTTTAGATGGGATGCAACATCTTCATTAGGACTACTAGAAAATTGTTCTTTCATAACAAGATTCGACAAAGCGACATTAATTTCATAAGATTCCGCACTAGTGGCGGGAGCAATCGGAGTACTAATAAAATCATCATTGTTAGTGTTGGAGAAGTCACACAACTTAGTATTTTCTTGAGACATCCTGACAAAGAAAGCAATCTAGCACACAACAAACAAAAAGCAAAGGAAAAGACGAATGGAAATAGGCGAATAAAAAGGCAAATATTTTTGTGTTTTTCTGAAAACATTTTAGAAGTGTGGGAGAGGAAAACGAGAGGCAAATGGAGAATAATGTAAATGTAAGAGATGAGAGGTTATGAGAGGTACTTGGTAGGTTTGATGTAGAACCTCCCCGGCAAGGGCGCAAGAAATTCTTCCTGCTACTTCTTGAGCTTGCGTTGGTTTTTCCCTTGAAGAGGAAAGGGTGATGCAGCAAAGTAGAGATAAGAATTTGCCTGAATTAAGAACCAAGGTATCAATCCAGTTGGAGGAACAGGCAAGTCTCCCATGATATTACCTGAACAAACAAATACTTGCACCCAATGCCATAAAGGGGTTGTTAATCCCTTAATGGTTACTTGCAAGGACGAGATCTGATAGAGATAGGTACGAAATATAAATAAAACTTCAAAATAAAGTAAAGGTAAATAAATTGCAGCAAGGTATTTTTTGGCTTTTGGTTTTATAGATCTGAAAATAATATGATAAGAATAGACCCCGGGGCCATAGTTTTCACTAGAGGCTTCTCTGCTGAAAGAACAAATACAATGAGTAAACAAATTACTGTTGAGCAATTGATAGAAAAACGAATAATTATGAAGACATCTAAGGCAATTATCATTAATATAGGCATCACGTCCGTGACAAGTAGACCGACTCCTGCCTGCATCTACTACTATTACTCCACACATCGACCGCTATCATGCATGCATCTAGTGTATTAAGTTAACAAGAATGGAGTAACGCCTTAAGCAAGATGACATGTTGTAGAGAGATAGATCTAATCAATATGAATAAACCCCACCTTTTTATCGTTAATGGCAACAATACAAATACGTGTCATGTCCATTTGTGCCAATGGGATTGAGCATCGCAAGATTGAACCCATTACAAAGCACCTCTCCCATTGCAAGAAAAATCAATCTTGTTGGCCAAACAAAATCAATAGATGGGAGAGAAATACAAACCTATCTTAATCATGCATAAAAGAGTTCAGAGAAGACTCAAATAATATTCATAGATAATCTGATCATAAACCCACAATTCATCAGATATCAACAAATGCACCGCAAAAGAAGATTGCATCGAATAGATCTCCAAGAACATCAAGGAGAACATTGTATTGAACATCAAAGAGAGAGAAGAATCCATCTAGATACTAGCTATGGACCCGTAGGTCTATGGTAAACTACTCACACATCATCGGAAGGGTAGAAAGGTTGATGTAGAGGCCCTCTATGATCGAACCCTACTACCTCTTGAGCACTGCGTTGGATTTCCCTGAAGAGGAGAGGATGATGCAGCAAAGTAGCGTAAGTATTTCCCTCGGTTTTTGAGAACCAAGGTATCAATCCTGTAGGAGGCTACGCTCAAGTCCCTCATACCTACACAAAAACAATAGCTCAACGCAACCAACGCGCTTAGGGGTTGTCAATCCCTTCACGGTCACTTACGAAAGTGAGATCTGACAGAGATGATAAATAATATTTTTGGTATTTTTGGTATAGAGATGCAAAGTAAAAAGTAAAAGAAAATTAAAAGCAAAGCAATAATAAAGTGATGGAGATTGATATGATGAGAAAGAGACCCGGGGGCCATAGGTTTCACTAGTGGCTTCTCTCAAGAGCATAAATATTCTACGGTGGGTGATCAAATTACTGTTGAGCAATTGACAGAATTGAGCATAGTTATGAGAATATCTAGGTATGATCATGTATATAGGCATCATGTCCGAGACAAGTAGACCGAAACAATTCTGCATCGACTACTATTACTCCACTCATCGACCGCTATCCAGCATGCATCTAGAGTATTAAGTTAAAAACAAAGTAACGCCTTAAGCAAGATGACATGATGTAGAGGGATAGTTTCATGCAATATGATAAAAACCCCATTTTGTTATCCTCGATGGCAACAATACAATACGTGCCTTGCTGCCCCTTCTGTCACTAGGAAAGGACATCGCAAGATCGAACCCAAAGCTAAGCACTTCTCCTATGGCAAGAAAAACCAATCTAGTAGGCCAAACCAAACTGATAATTCGAAGAGACTTGCAAAGATAACCAATCATACATAAAAGAATTCAGAGAAGATTCAAATATTATTCATAGATAGACTTGATCATAAACCCACAATTCATCGATCTCAACAAACACACCACAAAAAGAAGATTACATCGAATAGATCTCCACGAGAGAGGGGGAGAACATTGTATTGAGATCCAAAAAGAGAGAAGAAGCCATCCAGCTACTAGCTATGGACCCGTAGGTCTGAAATAAACTACTCACACTTCATCGGAGGAGCTTGGATGATGATGTAGAAGCCCTCCGTGATCGATGCCCCCTCCGTCGGAGCTCCGGAACAGGCCCCAAGATGGGATCTCGTGGATACAGAAAGTTGCGGCGGTGGAATTAGGTTTTTGGATCCGCCCCGATCGTTTGGGGGTACGTGGATATATATATATAGGAGGAAGAAGTACGTCGGTGGAGCTTCGAGGGGCCCACGAGGCAGGGGGCGCGCCCTGGGGGGGGGGGCGCCCTCCACCCTCGTGACCGCCTCGTGGCTTTCTTGACGGAGGGTCCAAGTCTCCTGGATCTTATCTGATGAGAAAATCACTTTTCCAAAGGTTTCATTCCGTTTGGACTCCGTTTGATATTCCTTTTCTTCGAAACCCTAAAATAGGCAAAAACAGCAATTCTGGGCTGGGCCTCCGGTTAATAGGTTAGTCACAAAAATAATATAAAAGTGGATAATAAAGCCCAATAATGTCTAAAAAAGTAGATAATATAGCATGGAGCAATCAAAAAATATAGATACGTTGGATATGTATCAAGCATCCCGAAGCTTAATTCCTGCTCGTCCTCGAGTAGGTAAATGATAAAAACAAATTTTTTGATGCGGAGTGCTACTTGGCATAATTTTAATGTAATTCTTCTTAATTGTGGTATGAATATTCAGATCCGAAAGATTCAAGACAAAATATCATATTGACATAAAAATGATAATACTTCAAGCATACTAACTAAGCAATTATGTCTTCTCAAAATAACATGGCCAAAGAAAGTTCATCCCTACAAAATCATATAGTTTAGTCATGTTTCATTTTCATCACACAAGAATGCTATCATCATGCACAACCCCGATGATAAGCCAAGCAATTGTTTCATACTTTAGTAATCTCAAACCTATAAACTTTCACGCAATATATGAGCGCGAGCCATGGACATAGCACTATGGGTGGAATAGAATATAATGGAGGGGGGTTATGTGGAGAAGACAAAAAAGGAGAAAGTCTCACATCAACAAGGCTAATCAATGGGCTATGGAGATGCCCACCGATTGATGTTAATGCAAGGAGTAGGGATTGCCATGCAACGGATGCACTAGAGCTATAAATGTATGAAAGCTCAACAAAAGAAACTAGTGGGTGTGCATCGAACTTGCTTGCTCATGAAGACCTAGGGCACTTGAGGAGGCCCATTGTTGGAATATACAAGCCAAGTTCTATAATGAAAAATTCCCACTAGTATATGAAAGTGATAACATGAGAGACTCTCTACTATGAAGATCATGGTGCTACTTTGAAGCACAAGTGTGGTAAAAGGATAGTAACATTCTCCCTTCTCTCTTTTTCTCTCATTTTTTGGGCCTTTTATTTTTATGGCCTTTTTTGGGCCTTCTCTTTTTTATGGCCTTTCTCTTTTTTTTTATTCCTCACTTGGGACAATGCTCTAATAATGATGATCATCACACTTCTATTTATTTACAACTCAATGATTACAACTCGATACTAGAACAAAGATGACTCTATATGAATGCCTCCGGCGGTGTACCGGGATATGCAATGAACCAAGAGTGACATGTATGAAAGAATTATGAACGGTGGCTTTGCCACAAATACTATGTTAACTACATGATCATGCTAAGATATATGACAATGATGAATGTGTCATGATGAACGAAATGATGGAAAGTTGCATGGCAATATATCTCAGAACGGCTATGGAAATGCCATAATAGGTAGGTATGGTGGCTGTTTTGAGGAAGATATAAGGAGGTTTATGTGTGAAAGTGCGTATCATATCACGGGGTTTGGATGCACCGACGAAGTTTGCGCCAATTCTCAATGTGATAAAGGGCAATGCACGGTACCGTAGAGGCTAGCAAGGATGGAAGGGTGAGAGTGCGCATAATCCATGGACTCAACATTAGTCGTAAAGAACTCACATACTTATTGCAAAAATCTACAAGTCATCAAAAACCTCGGTACTATGCGCATGCTCCTAGGGGGATAGATTGGTAGGAAAAGACCATCGCTCGTCCCCGACCGCCAATCATAAGGAAGACAATCAAATAACACCTCATGTTTCAAATTTGTTGCATAACGTTTACCATACGTGCATGCTACGGGACTTGCAAACTTCAACACAAGTATTTCTCAATTTCACAACTACTCAACTAGCATGACTTTGATATTATTACCTCCATATCTCAAAACAATCATCAAGCATCAAACTTTTCTTAGTATTTAACACACTCATACGAAAGTTTTATTATTAATCTTGCATACCAAGCATATTAGGATTTTAAGCAAATTACCATGCTATTAAGACTCTCAAAATAATCTAAGTGAAGCATGAGAGATCAATAGTTTCTATAAAACAAATCCACTACCGTGCTCTAAAAGTCTATGTCCCTGAAATTCTATGTCCCTGAAATCAGCATCAACGATTACGCTACTCTGCAAGCTTGTGCTAGTCACCACAAATATCACAAAAATACATGGCAAGCACCACTGTAAAGATGGCATGGCATTAAACAAAACACATTTAGAGCTCAGGATCATAGCATGCACACATTAATCATGGAAAAAATGACAAAAGGCCATTTGCTGAAACAGATCTGACATATTCCTCACATAGCCCTCTTCCAACAGCATTTCGGGCATCAAGATGAGCTCAAATGAAAATTATGCAATGAGATGAAATGATGTACTCGTCGAGACGAACATTTTGATATGCTACATGCACGAATCTGAGCTATGGATGCAGAGTTATGACATGTCAAAGATCGCATAAAATTAGGGTTAGGGAGGCAAAAGTCAACCGAGGGGATTTCCTGATCTGGATCTGGGTCTCGCCGGAGTTCGTGGTTCGCCGGAGTTCGTGCCGGAGACGAAGAAGGAGGAGGCCGGAGTGGTCGGGGCGCCGGATTCGGAGGCCACCGGTGACGACAGGGGCGGAGGAGGGGCCGCGACCTCGGGTAGTGCAGAGCAACACCGGCGAGCTCGCGTGGTGGCCGGCCGGAGTGGTTGTGAGGCGGCGGCGCAGGCGGCTGGCGGGGCGGCGCCCGGCACGGTCCGGCGGGGACGCGGGCGGCGTAGAGCAGCGGAGGAGGTGGCGCGAGGAGCAGCGGAGGAGGCGGCCAGCGGGGAGGTTCGGAGGAGCGCAGGCGTCCTCCGGTGGTGGCGGCGGTGGCCGGCGCAGCTCCGGCGGCCGGAAGTAGAGAAGACGGCAGGCGGCGCACGCGGGGTCCTCCTCGGGTGGCGGCGGCGGTTGGGCCCCGCGGGCCTGATCATGGGCCGCGCGGGCCGGCGGCGGGGCGCGGTTGAAATGGCGGCGACGAGGACACTTGGCGCGATGCGATTGGTCCGGCACGGCGATGCGGACACGTCCGACTCGGGATGGACATGTCCGGCGGTAGGAGGTGGAAGAAGACTAGGGTTTCATCCAAAATTTCGGGGAGATGCACATATTTATAGGTAGAGGGAGCTAGGAGAGTCCAAATGAGGTGCGGTTTTCGGCCACGCGATCGTGATCGAACGACCGAGATGATGGATGGGGTTTAGGTGGGTTTTGGGACACTTTGGAGGGGTGTTGGGCTGCAACACACACGAGGCCTTTTCGATCCCTCGGTTAACTGTTGGAGTATCAAACGAAGTCCAAATGGCACGAAACTTGACAGGCGGTCTACCGGTAGTAAACCAAGGCCGCATGAAAAGTCTTGGTCCAATCCGAAAACGTTTAACACCCGCACACGAAAAGAGGTAAAAGGGGACACCGGGTGACATAGGAGCGCCGGATTGCAAAATGGACAACTGGGAAAATGCTCGGATGCATGAGACGAACATGTATGCAAATGAAATGCGCATGATGACATGATATGCAATGCATGAAACGCAAGCAATGACAAGGAAACAACAGTGAATAACTGGACGACACCTGGCACATCGGTCTCGGGGCGTTACAGAAGAGCAAAGCGTGATGGAGCAAAGTAGCGTAAGTATTTCCCTCAGTTTTTGAGAACGAAGGTATCAATCCAGTAGGAGACTACACGCAAGTCCCTCATACATACACAAACAAATAAGAACCTCGCAACCAACACAATAAAGGGGTTGTCAATCCCTTCACAGTCACTTACGACAGTGAGATTTGATAGAGATAATAATAATAAGATAAATATTTTTGGTATTTTTATGATATAGATTGAAAGTAAAGATTGCAAAGTAAAATAGATTGGAAACTTATATGATGAAAGATAGACCCGGGGGCCATAGTTTTCACTAGTGGCTTCTCTCAAGATAGCATAAGTATTACGGTGGGTAAACAAATTACTGTCGAGCAATTGATAGAAAAGTGCATAATTATGAGCATATCTAGGCATGATCATGTATATAGGCATCACGTCCGTGACAAGTAGACCGACTCCTGCCTGCATCTATTACTATTACTCCACACATCGACCGCTATCCATCATGCATCTAGAGTATTAGGTTCATAAGAACAGAGTAACGCATTAGGCAAGATGACATGATGTAGAGGGATAAACTCAAGCAATATGATATAAACCCCATCTTTTTATCCTCGATGGCAACAATACAATACGTGCCTTGATGCCCCTGCTATCACTGGGAAAGCACACCGCAAGATTGAACCCAAAGCTAAGCATTTCTCCCATTGCAAGAAAGATCAATCTAGTAGGCCAAACCAAATTGATAATTCGAAGAGACTTGCAAAGATAACAAATCATACATAAAAGATTTCAGAGAAGAATCAAATATTGTTCATAGCTAAACTTGATCATAAACCCACAATTCATCGGATCTCGACAAACACACCGCAAAAAGAGTTACATCGAATAGATCTCCAAGAAGATCTAGGAGAACTTTGTATTGAGATCCAAAGAGAGAAAAGAAGCCATCTAGCTAATAACTATGGACCCGAAGGTCTGAGGTAAACTACTCACACATCATCGGAGGGTCCACAGAGTTGATGTAGAGGCCCTCCGTGATTCATTCCCCCTCCGGCGGATCTCCGGAAAAGGCCCCAAGATAGGATCTCTTGGGTATAGAAGGTTGCGGCGGTGGAAATAGGGATTCGTGGTGCTCATGGATGTTTTCGGGGTATATGGATATATATATATATATATATATATATATATATATATATATATATATATATATATATATAGGAGGAAGAAGTAGGTCGGTGGAGCCACGAGGGGCCCATGAGGGTGGAGGACGCGCCCCTGCCTCGTGGCCTCCTTGTTGGTTTCTTGACGTCCACTCCAAGTCCCTTGGATCACGTTTGTTCCAAAAATAACCCTCCCGAAGGTTTCATTCCATTTGGATTCCGTTTGATATTCCTTTTCTGTGAAACACTGAAATAGGCAAAAAAACAGCAATTTGCATTGGGCCTTGGGTTAGTAGGTTAGTCCCAAAAATAATATAAAAGTGTATAAATAAGCCCATTAACATCCAAAACAGATAATATAATAGCATGGAACAATAAAAAATTATAGATACGTTGGAGATGTATCACTGTGGTAAAAAAATTGGCCGAATAGGAACAAGTTTTGGTATAAGCTTCTTGCAAACCAGAGCTTCTCTCAGGAAGGCTCGTGGTTCTGAGAGGGAACGTGCCACCTTTGAGTGTGGAACGATATATGCTGCCCTCCCCCTTGAGTTTTTTTACAGAGGCAACATAGAACTACATGAGTGCCCTGTTAAATTTTGGAATTATTCCGGGTTCGTTAGGCCTTTTTATACATTAATTGAGTTTCTGGTCATTTAATGTGCATAATTCAAATTTGAACTACAAGAACATGCTCCCGTGGACTAAAGTTGGTTCAAAAATCACATGTGTGTCCTCGGGTGAATTTCTAGGTCCCGTGCAAGAAATGGGAATGAAATTCAAACATCTGGGCGCCGTGGCTCAGCTGGAAACATTGAGAAACTTGGTTTTTTAATTCCTGTAAATCCAAAACACGCATGAAAATCATGAAACTTGGCTTGGTTTCATGACATGGCACCAACATGTTGTGGTAATTTTGCTGTCTGATTTGCGAAGGTGCACACATTAACAATCAACAAAGTCATTTTGGAACAAGTGTTGTCACGTTACAATCGGAAACACAAGTATTATTGAAACCTTGGGCGTTCTATTTACAATTTACGTGCAGCCACGCGTCCCCTTTTTTATTAGCTAGGAGGCGCAATGCAGGGTAGCTATTTGAGTTTGGGAGGCATGCGATCAGACCCCTGCGCGTGCTTATCGGGAGGAGAGCCCTTTGACCTCCATCTGCCGTCCACCTCTCTTCCAAGGTCTGTTTAATGGCGTGGCTATGTCTCCCTCGACTGCGATTTAAGAGAGAAAAAAAGAAAATATGAAAAGAAATTTTTGTACGGATTTTGATGTAAGATCCGACGGACCTATATAGCATCTACTGCGACTTATAGCAAGACTGATGAATATATATAAGGACGACGAGAGTGGATAATAATTGTCTTACATAATTAGGAAGATAATTAAAAAAGCCACATGCGGCTACGCCCGAAATACACAAGGGAAAAAGAAGAAGGAAGAAGCATGCAGCAATCTGGCTCGCTGATCTCCACTTTCTTTATGCGCTGTAGGTCGCGGAGACTAGTTCTCGTGACGAGCGGCGATGATCTCTTCCATCAGTTTCATGTCCTTAATACGCTACTTGGTAGCATCCTCGGATTCGTCCACCAGCCTTTTGCGCTCGACTCAGAGCATGGCATTCTCGTCCATAAGTTTCTTGACGATGACACCCGTCCTCTGCAACAAGGCAGCGGTCTCCTCTACCTGCTTCGCCCTTCCGGCGATCTTCGCCCTCAGCAGGTCGCGCTTGGCCCGGAGCTTCGCATTGCCCTCCCCTATGTGACCACTGGATAATTAAGCTACAGTGATCCCCCGCTAATGATGCCACGTCACCTCCGTTACTGTTGCTAATCTCTCATTAGTTCATAACCCGTTCAAAATTCAAATTCAAAATATGGCAAACAACAAAAGTTTTCAAACATTAGAACAAAAATGTTCGGTTAGTGCCAAATATTACATAGGTAATTGTTGTGAAGAAGACACGTATTTAGAAAATGTTAAGATGCCCTAAATTAAATAAAAAAGAAAAGGGAGATAAATAAAAGAAAGGAAAATACAAAAACAGAAAACAAAAACTAAAAAAAGGGAAAAGAAAAGAGAGAAAAGATGAAACCCCCCTCCCCCTGGGCCGAATGGCCCAGCTAGCCAGCAGGCCACCAGCCCCACTGGGCCAACCCACCAGGCCCAGCCGGCCTCCCCACACTGCCCCGCTTAACCCCCTGGGGACCGAACCCTAACCGGTCAACCCCACTCCCCCCACGTTTCTCTCGCTCCTCCTCCCCCTTTCCCCTCAATCGGATCTGGATCGAGGCAGTTGCCTCGGCCCCATCGAACGCTGCCCCCTGCCTCCTCCCCGACGCCCCCACTCGACTGGACCGGGGAGGGGCCCGATCCCGCGCGACCCTCCGCCTCCGACGCCGACGCCCATCCCCGACGCCGCCTCGTTGTCGCCGTGCTTCGCCACATTGTCGGCGCCGCTCCATCATCTCTCCCTCGCCGGACCACCCTGAGCCACACCGCCCCCTCTTCTCTCCATCGCCGGTGAGACCTCGGCGTCCTCTCCCCTGCTTCTGCTCCCGCATCACCAAACGCGTCGCACCCTCCGTCGGCTGGCTGCGGCTGCATCGTAGCCCCGCTCTCTGGCTAGGCCGCGCTCTGGCCGCGCCCGCACCCGCAGCTCAACGTGCTCCGCCTCCGTGCCTGCCTCGCCGCGCCTTCGCTCACCATCTGCAGCTGTTGCTGCCCGACCACCGTGCACTCACTCTCGCGCTTTCCCTACTCGAGCCGCGTTGGCCTCGCCCTCCCCCGGACTACGCCCGCCCCTGCACGACACCGTAACCGCATGGCCCCGTCGCCATCGGTGTCACGGCGCCTCTGCGACGGTCGCCGTCGCCGGCCACCGCGTCCCCGCGTTCTGGCCACCCGGGTCTGCCCCTCCCGGTGCCCGCTAACCGGCCTGGGCCGCTGACCACTGGGCCCCGCCCCCTGTGGCAATGACTGGTGGGCCATGCCCCCTGAGAACGTTAAAACAATATAATTAAAAAGATATATAAGTAAATAAATAATTATTAATTAATTAATTAATTTAATTAACACTCTTTAAATTAACTAATTAAGATTAATTAACCTAATCACTTAATTAAATTAACCAATCCTGTTTAGTTAACCTAGGTCATTGATAGCCGGGACCCACTGGTCAATTTGACCAGTCAACGGTCAATGCAGATAGGGCCGTTGACTTTGACCGGCCCCATCAGTCAGCCTCTGCTGACTGGGTAGTTGACCAAGTCAACTAGGCCTATTGGTTGGCCACACAAGCCCATATGTGGGTACACTTCTTTGTACCCATAGCAATTTAACATTTAATTCTCAAATTAAAAACAATTAATTAAATTCTAAAAATGATTTAATTCTTTTAAAATTAATACAAAATAAACCATAGCTCGGATAGAAAAACTTTGTACATGAAAGTTGCTTTGAACGACGAGATGAATCCGGATACGCAACTCGTTCGTCCATCACACATCCCAAACCTATCGAACTCGCAACTTTCCCCCTCCGGTTCATCTGTCCGGAAACGCGAAACACTGGTGATAATTTCCTGGATGTTTCCCCCCTTCACCGGTACCACCTCTTACCGTGTTAGGGCACCCCTAGCACCGCTACTTGTCATGTCATGCATTGCTATGCATCTGTTTGCTCAATATTTATTGTTTCTTCCCCCTCTTCTCTCGCTAGACATCGAGAACGACACCGCTGCTACCTAGTACGACTACAGTGTTGACGACCCCTCTCTCTTGCCAAAGCAACCAGTCAAGCCCCCCCTTTGATCACCAGATATCGCCTACTCTTCTCTCTACTGCTTGCATTAGAGTAGTGTAGCATGTTACTGCTTTCCGTTAATCCTATTCTGATGCATAGCATGTCCTTGCTGCTACAGTTGTTACCTTTACCTGCAATCCTAATGCTTAGTATAGGATGCTAGTTTATCATTAGTGGCCCTACATTCTTGTCCCTCTGTCATGCTATACTATCGGGCCATGATCACTCGGGAGGTGATCACGGGTATATATTATATACTTTATACATGATACATGTGGTGACTAAAGTCGGGTTGGCTCGAGGAGTACCCGCGGCACTACAAGAAATATGTCAACTTGTGACCTTGACTATTGGTCACTGAAAGGTCATTGTTTTTCATTTGTGACCTTTTTGTGACCAAAAACAGAAGGTCAAAAGCTGGCAGTCGTAAACTGAAATTAACGACCTTCTCTGTGAGAAGGTCGTAGACGTTTATGACCAAAATATGCCTATTGTTTTGTTTTGGTCACTAGCAGCCTCCCTAGGCCACGGAGGCATCCAGCGTGGCAAGATGATGTGGCACAAGATTCAGCCCGGTCCAATTCGGTTTTCTACATGGGCCTAGCCCAACATTTCGGCCTTTTTAATGTATTTTTTCTATCAATTTTTGATCAGCTTCATGGGCCAAGCCCAACATCATAGCCTTTTTTATTATTGGGTTGTGGCCTTTTTGTCTAAACAAATTTAGTTTTTCTTTTTTTACCAAAAGAAGGGTCCACTAGTCAGATAAGTGGGTCCCATCTATCAGACTCATATTCTTCATAGTTGAACTAGTATTTAAATTGCCAGACAAAAAGCACACATGATGTTTCAAATAAGAGCAACCAGATCATCTAATACAATAGCAATCACAATAACAATCTAATACAATGGCAATCACAAATAACAATCTCTATACGTTCCAGTACATGACCATGTGTAATACAGTACTTTCAAGCTCTACAAGTGTAACGAGCTCTACAAGTGTAATACAGTACTGCTTTACAAGAAAACGACAACATACCAGACTCGCTGGACGACCGTAGTCAGATGAACAACATGACAGACTCGCTCGACGACCGTAGTCAGATGAACAACATGCCAAACTCGCTAGACGACCGTAGTCAGGGCTGGGAACAAACAAATACTGCAACATGGCTTCCTCTGTCACCCTGTTACATGAATGAGAGAAGAATCAGAAACATTGGGGCAAATATATTATGAACAGACCATTCAAGAAAATGACATTTATTTAAAATGATAACACAAATTGAGTTAGTGCCATGCTTTTTGTCCTCCAACTAGTTAAAATGAGATACCCATTCATACAAGAAAACGGATACATGATATGAATATGCATGGCTCAAGTGCAAGTCGTGCAAAAAACATCACTGCAACACATTGCGCCTAAAACAAAATACCATTCTACTAACACGACCATCCATTCAACTGGCAAGATCTAACAAAACTAGTCAGCACAAGCATATTAAGATCACAAAATTAAACACCAGCATATACATGACATGCCGAAAGAATAAATACCATGACATCAATGAAATTAAACACCAACTGCCAACAGTACTACTGCTGTCGACTTGTTTGGACCATCACAAACCAACTGGTATAGCAGTTGGCACATGAAAGTAGCAGCAATACATGCACCTTCCAGGTCCACATTGCACTTTCTTTTTAGGTTTGCAACAAAAGGAAGAAATAAAGAAACAACATTCTCAGACGCACTAAGACACGAACTTGACAGCATAATATTCCCAGTCAGCCACTTAACTGGATCAATTCCCACCAAGAAAGACACAACAAAATATTAAAAAAGAAAAACAAAGTGATCAGAAGTGGTTTTGAATATAACATTCGCCCTGGCAGAAGACTGTGCCAATAAAAGGCACTTGTGACTTCAACTAACTTGTGGGCTGATTTTGCTCAAGTTTCTTAATAGACTTACAATGTTTACCTTCCAGAAATTAAATCACAAAGTTTAGCTTACGGAAACAAAATTACAAGGTTTTCTATCTGCAATCAGTACAAACTTGATAGTGCTACAAGTGCTAATGATCCAACAGCGTCCCAGCTCCACACATCTTAGTACTGGATTTCCTCACACTTGATAGTGCTACAAGCAAGCAAGCAAGCAAGCAAACATGCAAATACAAGTAGTACTGGTTGTCTAATGAATGGGATATGAGATTCTCCTCAAATAAATTGATAAGGTTTTCTTCTTCTTTTTTCTAGTTAATGACAACAAGTCATCAATCAAGCAAGCAACATCACATTGGTACAACAGCTAGCATCGTTCAACATATATGGGGTGTGAGCAGTCAACACCTACTAATTTTATTTTATTTGTTTGCATCAAGTCAGCACCTACTAGATGGGATGGAAATGCATCTTCTGTATTAGTTGTGGAGCATGCGTGTAGTATTAACAACGAAAGCAAGGGTCGACACTAGTGAAAGAGCAGACAGGAATACGACGTTGCTTGTGCGAGGCGAGGCGAGGCGAAGAGCAGATCCTCACTCTTGGCGCCGAGCTTGACGAGGGGAGGAGGGCTCCATGGAACTTGCAACAACCCGACCTGTGTAAATCATAAGATCTTGATTAGATATAAACAGTAGTACTGAATGATAGATATAAACATTAGTATTGCCTGAGCTCATTTTTTTTGCAAGGATAAGCATGTCCTAAACCGCCATTGTGAGATCATTGTAGTAATAGATGCCAGAATGTGAGAATGAATAAAACAGAACATGAATGTTCTCAAGTGCTGTGAACTGAGAAAGCAGGTAGTCAGAATGACGAGGCATGTTAGCTACCAAAACAGATTCAGACTAACTGCATGTCCAGATGGACGGGCCATTCCCAAGCATTTCAAGACACTAGCAGAGGTTAGTAGACAACAAACTTGGATGCTATCTATCCATACTAGTATAGAATGATACGAGGCCAGTAGAAACTGTTTGCTACCGACGAGCTCGCCAAGGTGCACAATTGTTCAGAAAGGAAGCACATTTGACTACAGTACCAGATTTCAGAGTTTGTAATAGCATCATGAACAGCAGCTGTAAATTACTAAATGTTACCATACTGAATGCTATCTAGAAAGATAGATACGATGCAGGCGGTGTCCATTACCAATGATCTTGCCGAGGTGCATGGAGATGGAGTTGAGCTGGGCCTTGTTCTCGTAGAGGTGGTTGACCGCCTTCCTGGACTACACCAGCTCCTTGGCCAGCGCCTTCAGGAACAAGCATCACCAGCAGAGGAAACCAAATCAGTAAATCAACCCAAATCGAGGCCCTTGACCTTGAGCTTCTTAGTTTTACGCTTCTTGGTTTTCATTGAATAGCCTTATCAGTAGTACCTGGTCTTGTGTATTCTGATGATGTATCTGTCTGATTTTGACAAAATAATCTAATAAGTTGTAATCATTAGAAAAAGAAAAAGGAAGCCACATATAAAAGAGATTTTTCTTTAACCTATCACCTGAAGCTTAATGCATGATATACCTAATGAAACTAAATTTCAGAGGCCAACTGATTTATGATATATCAGTCATCTAAAGTTCTAAACCACTTGCATGTTCTCTTATCTGATTTTAACACAATGGTCAGAAAAAGAGAAGGTGGCTCATATACTTAAATCTTTGTTTAACCCATCTCCCAGGTCTCTGCACAAACGACACAATAGTAGTACCATTTCTACTTTCTACAGGGAACAACCAGGACAAGAGCAATTTACGAGTGGCTGGTTGTGCACACTGCACCACCTAGAATTGCCACATGATGAGGAACAAACTTGCCAGTATCAATTAAGAGTAGAAGGATTAGCTGGAGCTTGGTTCCAGGAATGGTAACTACGATACCTACATACATAGCACTTACATTCTTTCTATGTTCTAATGGAACAAACATGCAAGCTACAGAAAATGCAGAGGGGTCACCTTCTTCCAGATGCCTTTTTCCAAATGTTGTCGAAGACGTCGACGCCCTCCTGGTCCTTCTTGACGTGGGGCTTCCTGCAACACAGATTCAACCGAGAGACCACTCAAATTCAGGTGTAGCGGATCTGGGCAGAAAGGGTAGGGAAGGGGGCACTCACGTGCCGGTGAAGGTGGCCATGGACCTCACCTGGAGGCCCGCGGACGGCGGCGGCGGCTGGGGGCCCACGACCACGGGCACGTCGGGGAGCGCAGCGGTGCAGTAGATCACGGCGGCGCGGAGGGCAGGGCAGGGAGCAGTAGACCTCGAGCATGGCCATGGTCGACGGCGGCCTCGAGCAGGGAAGAGAGACGGCGGCCTCGTCAGCAGAGGAGCACTCCATGGCCGTGGGAGACGGCAACCTCCCTAATCTCCCTGCATGGGAAGAGGGGCGGTGGTGGCTGCTGTGCTAGCGGGGTTCCGAGGAGCTCGCGCGGCGGCGTGGGAGCCGGGGAAATCACATGGCGGCGCTCAACCGAACTCCTTGCCGGCCTTCCCTCCCTTCCTTCTGTTCCCTTGCTTCCCTTCCCTTGGGAGAGGAAGGATAAGGTGGGGGCGGTGGCGCGGGGGGAGGGGGACATACATCTACAGATCGGGGAAAGGAGGTCGGGGAGAGGACTGGATCGAGGGAGGAGGTGGCGGCGGCTGCGAGGAGAGGAGGGGTGCGATGGGGGGAGTGGATGGGATCTGACCTAGGGTTTGGGCTGCGGGTGGGGGGTATCTCTTTTTCATTTTATTTTCTTTTTTTCTGTAGATAGATGGATGGATGGATGTGGGATGGAGAGATGGATGGATGGGCGCCATGTCATCGGTCCGTGGGAAGAGTCCTGATTGTTTCGAAAAACCAGTGATTTAGAAAAGTGTCTAAGTACTAAAAATAGAGGGATTTTGTGAAGTAGCTATCAATTTTTTTTGCAAAATGGCAGCACATAAATTTTCACTAGAGTTAGACCACATTTTATGGATAAGGACCAATTTCTATGCATGTTCGATCTTTCTAGCTATTTTTAATCATTTTTTGAGTGCCCAAAATGACTTTTTTGTGAAGGAACTACCATATATTTGTTGCAAAATTGTACCAAATCAATTTTCTAAAATACTAGGACATATTTAATGCACAATTGACCAAATGATTGGGTGTTAAAAATTTTGATCCACCTCTCATGAAAAAGACAAATTTCCGCTCATTCAGTAGGAAACGGGTCAAATTTGAACTGCAGTGTCCTCATTGTTTGTTATTTATTTTTTCCAAAAATCATTTCTATGTACAAAAGTATCTATTTAATTACAGAAACACCAAAAAAATTCCAAGATTCAACAACTAGCTAGGAACGGTCATTCCCGCCATTTTGACCGCATTTTGAAACAGGCATAAAAATTCAAAAAAAATTTGGAAAATATTTGCATTGTGTCATTATATGTGACTAAGTTACCAGGAAAAATAATAAACTTGTAATACGGCAATTCTTTTTAAAAAGTGTTCTCAGAAACGAGCTATCATGTGTGGAGATCAATGGCTTTCAAGCCAGATGATCAATCTTATGGCCACATTCATCGCATAGTTTGTTTAAATGATCTCATATTTTGCGCAAGGGTGCATATTGGAATGGAAAACAATGTTGCCTAAGGAAGTTTTCATTTTCTTTGGACGGAAAAAGCATTTTTCCATTTTCCGAGTGCCCGAAATGAGGTTTTTTGTGAAGGGCCTACCAAATAATTATTGAAAAATTGGACCAAATAATTTTTATAAAATACTAGGACATATTTAATGCACAATTGACAAAATGGTTGGGTGTAAAAAGTTTTGATCCACCACTGGTGAAAAAGACAAATTTCCGCCGATTCAGCTGCAAGCGGGTCAAATTTGAACTACAGATGCCTCATAGTTTGCTATTTATTTTTTTCCAAAAATCATTTATAGGTACATAAGTATCTATTTAACCATAGAAACACCAAAAAATTCCAAGATTCAACCACTAGCTAGGAACGGTCAAGCCCGCCGTTGTGACCGCATTTTGAAACGGGCATAAAAAATTCAAAAAAAATCAAAAAATTGGAAAACCTTCGCATTGTGTCATTATATGTGACCAAGTTTCCAGGAAAAATAACAAACTTGTAATACGACAATTATTTTTAAAAAGTATTCTCTGAAACGAGCTATCACGTATGGAGATCAATGGCTTTCAAGCCAAATGATCAATCTTATGGCCACATTCATGGCATAGTTTGTTCAAATGATCTCATATTGTGCACAAGGGTGCATATTGGAATGGCAAACAATGTCGCCTAAAGAAGTTTTCATTTTCTTTGGATGAAAAACCATTTTCCATTTTTCGAGTGCCCAAAAGGAGGTTTTTTGTGAAGGACCTCCCAAATAATTGTTGCAAAATTGGACCAAATCAATTTTATAAAATACTAGGCCATATTTAATGCACAATGGACAAAATGGTTGGGTGTAACAAGTTTTGATCCACCTCTCGTGAAAAAGGCAAATTTCTGCCGATTCAGTTGGAAGCAGGTCAAATTTGAACTGCAGCTGCCTCATAGTTTGCTATTTATTTTTTCCAAAAATCATTTCTAGTTACATAAGTACCTATTTAATCATAAATACATGGTTTGGTGGTGATACATCTAGGTTTGGGCGGTGACCGAGGGCCCCAACTCCAGAGCGCGTGAACTCGCATGCCTGGTGCGTGGTCACCGCGTGACCTTGGCATTGACATGCGTTCTGGGAGGCCTAGGCATGTCTAGTGGGTTGGGCACTCCCCAGGTAGGTGCTAGGAAGAAAATTACAACATAAGATTCTCACGAGGAGACCGATCGATGCTCAAACATGAATTAGAAGCCAAGTGTTTGATTGGCGGTACGGGAAATGTACATGGCTAATGGGCATGAGTTTTGGCTGAGGATGATCAGTTACTAAGAAGACCGTCTTCACAAATTTTCAGCTCAAAAGGAGGAGCCTAGGTGGTACTTGCTTTGCAAACTACCACACTGGACATAAATACGAATGTTGAAGCTCGGCTCAAAATAATGAATGGATTGAGCTGCCATTTGGTGGAGGATGGTTATTTGGGCATAGGAAAGCACTGTAGAAAATGTATACTATTTGGACATGCCCAAGTGGTACTTCCTTCACAAACTGTTGTTCTGAAAAGAATAGGAAAATGAATATCTTTGAATTATTTTTGAACTAGGAAAGGAAGGTTTTTTACATATTTGACGAAGATATGACCCAAAGAATTTATGAGATTTTTTTGGGAATTTTGGGCATGACAGAAATATAGGTTGCTTCACAACCTAGGGCAAAAACTGCCACATGGACATGACACATAGGCAAAACTGATGAGGTGGCGCCTAGTCATAGCAACACACCACAATTTACAAGGTTATGACCATCTACATTGGTCATGATCAGCTAGAAATAAGGTAGCAGACCAGTGCTATCTGCTTTATGAACATTTAGTGTAAGGAAATTACGACCTTTCTAACAAAAATGGTCGTTATAGTTTAGGGTTTGGAGCCCCCCGAACAACTTTTGACAAATTGGTCTGAAATGGTCATAGATCTATGACCAATTCTTCCAGGATCACTGACAGAAGGTCGCTAGTTGACATATTTCTTGTAGTGCGGTTGATTCACGAATTGGGGGCTGGAAGGACATACTTTCTCGACGGCCCTCTGTGTGGATCTTTGTGGCGAAGCGACAGGGCAGGTTGAGACCACCTAGGAGCGAGGTGGGCCTGGCCCTGGTCAGTGTTCTCGGTTATTTCAAGATAACATGTTTAACGAGATCTTGGTATTTGATCTGCGTCTGGCCATTGGCCTATACGCACTAACCATCTACGCGGGGACAGTTATGGGACTCGACGTCGTGGTATCAGCCGAAGCCTTCGTGACGTCAGCGACTAAGCGGCGCGCGCCGGATTGGACCGTAAGCCTGCTCTTGTATTAAGGGGGCTAGTTCTGCTTCCGGCCGCGTACGCAACGTGCAGGTGTGCAATGGGCGATGCGCCCAGACCCCTGCGCCATAGGATTTAGACCGACGTCCTGGCCTCTCTATTGTGCCTAGGTAGGGCTGTGACGTGTTGATCTTCCGAGGTCGGGCATGACCCGGAAAAGTGTGTCCGGACAATGGGGATCGAGCGTGTTGGGAAATGTGGTGCACCCATGCAGGGAGGTTAATCTATTCGAATAGCCGTGATATTCGGTAACAGGATAACAGGATGACCTTTTCACATCGGTCTTTATCATTTATCCTAACACCTTGTATGTATACACCCCAGCTCCTAAAGGGTATTCCTCATGCTTGGCTTCGTATGTAGTTCACGGGCCACCTGCCTAGTGATCTACTCTGGTATCGGACGCAATGCTTATTCCCATTGCTCTGAACACCTTTCACATTTCGTATCAGGCAACGAACGATTGCCTATGCGCTAGAAACTTCTACTTTTGCACCTTCTTACTTCGCTCTCGATAATTTCTTATGTTTCAATTCAAGAGTTACTTTTTGCCACCTTCCCTAATGGTTATCTACCGAATAAGCAACCGTGCAGAGTTCCATACTTCCAGTATACTCCCTTATTCTTTCATAAGTACGATGAAATGTCCGAAGAAAGGATGATGACTTCATCATGATGACCTGAAGCAGAGAAATGAAGACATCAATGTAATGGATCAACCTCTTCGAGAAGAGCAACCAAGAACGAGAAGATTCATTAGAAATTTGTAACCAAATCCCTTCCCCCTTACTCCCGCTCTTAAATCTCGGGACGAGATTTCTTGTAGTGCAGGAGAATTGTGACGCCGGATAATTAAGCTACAGTGATCCCCCGCTAATGATGCCACGTCACCTCCGTTACTGTTGCTAATCTCTCATTACTTCATAACCGGTTCAAAATTCAAATTCAAAATATGGCAAACAACAAAAGTTTTCAAACATTAGAAACAAAATGTTCGGTTAGTGCCAAATATTACATAGGTAATTGTTGTGAAGAAGACACATATTTAGAAAATGTTAAGATGCCCTAAATTAAATAAAACAGAAAAGGGAGATAAATAAAAGAAAGGAAAATACAAAGACAGAAAACAAAAACTAAAAAAAGGTAAAAAGAAAAGAAAGAAAAGATGAAACCACCAGGCCCAGCAGGCCTCCCCCCACTGCCCCGCTTAACCCCCTGGGGACCGAACCCTACCCGGTCAACCCACTCCCCCCACATTTCTCTCGCTCCTCCTCCCCCTTTCCCCCCGATCGGATCTAGATTGGGGCAGTTGCCTCGGCCCCGTCGAACGCCGCCCCCTGCCTCCTCCCCGGCGCCCCCACTCGACTGGACCGGGGAGGGGCCTGATCCCGCGCGACCCTCCGCCTCCAACGCCGGCACCCATCCCCGACGCCGCCTCGTTGTCGCCGTGGTTCGCCACCTTGTCGGCGCCGCTCCATCGTCTCTCCCTCGCCAGACCACCCCGAGCCACACCGCCCCCTCTTCCCTCCATCGCCGGTGAGGCCCCCGGCCTCCTCTCCCCTGCTTCTGCTCCCGCATCGCCGAACGCGCCGCACAGCGCACGCGCCCCGCCCACGCCTTGGGGCCGCGCTCGTCGCGCCCTTCGTTGGTCGGCTGTGGCTGCACCGTAGCCCCGTTCTCTGGCTAGGCTGCACTCTGGCCGCGCCCACGCCCGCAGCTCGATGTGCTCTGCCTCCATGCCTGCCTCGCCGCGCCTTCGCTCACCATATGCAGCTGTTGCTGCCCCGCCACCGCGCACTCACACTCGCGCTTTCCCTACTCGAGCCGCGTCGGCCTCGCCCTCCCCTACACGACACCGCAACCGCATGGCCCCGTCGCCATCGGTGTCGCGGCGCCTCTGCGACGGTCGCTGTCGCCGGTCGTCGCGTCCCCGCGTTCTGGCCACCCGGGTCTGCCCCGCTCGGTGCCCGTTCGCCCGTGCCCGCTAACCAACACGGAGCATATAAACATGATGACATTATTATGCACCAACTTACTCTGTTCAGGTTACCTCGTAACCAACACGGACATCACACGATCATCTCAGGATCCAATCAAGTTTGGTATTCACAATACCGTAGTAATCATTCCATGACCACAAGGAGCTTGATTGTAACACCCCGGATGTAACTTTCCCAATTTGTACTTCAACTCTTGCCGTTTCCGACGTTAAGTTATTTTATTTTCTCAGGTTCGGGTCTTTGTCTCCGTGTGTTGTTATCGTTGTCATGCATCTCATATCATGTCATCATGTGCATTGCATTTGCATACGTGTTCGTCTCATGCATTCGAGCATTTTCCCCATTGTCCGTTTTGCATTCCAGCGCTTCGTCCTCCTCCGGTGGTCATTTCTACCTTTCTTTCGTGTGTGGGGATTAAACATTCCCGGATTGGACCGAGACTTGCCAAGCGGCCTTGGTTTACTACCGGTAGACCGCCTGTCAAGTTTCGTACCATTTGGACTTTGTTTGATACTCCAACGGTTAACCGAGGGACCGAAAAGGCCTCATGTGTGTTGCAGCCCAACACCCCTTCAATTTGGCCCAAAACCCGCCTAAACCTGCTCCATCATCTAGAGCGTTCGATCACGATCGCGTGGCCGAAAACCGCACCTCATTTGGACTCTCCTAGCTCCTCCTATGTCTATTTAAAGACCCCTCCGTTTTTCTTCTTCTTCCTCCCCCCGAAACCCTAATTTTCCCTCTCCGCGTCGGCCGGATACGTCCGTCCGGGCCGGACACGTCCGATCCGCCCACCGCCGACCAAACGCCGAGCGCCACCTGTCCCGCGCCCCACATCGCCGTCCCGCGCGCCGCCAGGCCCGCCGGGGCCCAAGGCCGGCCCCCGCGGCCCGCTACCGCCCGCCGCCTCCTCAGCCGCGCCCCGCCGCCTCCTCAGCCGCACCGCCACCCGAGACCACCACCGCCGCCGCCATCGACGCCGGCCAGCGCCTCGCGCCGCGCCCCGCAGATCTCCGCCGCCGCCACCCCCGCGGATCGCCGCCGCCGCCGCGCAAGCCGCCGCCTCCGCCGACCCCGCTCGCCGCCGTCCGAGCTCCTGTGCCGGCCGCCCTCGTCCTCGACTTCCCTCGCCGGAGCAGCCGCCGCCCTCGCCGGATCCTACCTCGATTCCGCGCCGGGTCAAACCCTATATCTCGGGGTGATTTTTTTCGTCCAAGTCCCTAAAAATTCCAGATCCATGTGCTCCTATTCATAGCCTCGTAACTTTGCATCCGTAGCTCCGATTCATGCATATAGCATATCAAAATGTTCATCTCAGAGAGTAAATCATTTCATTCCATTGCATCATTTTCATTTGAGTTCATATTGATGCCCGAAATGCTGTTAGAAGAGGGCTACTTGAGATAATTGTCAGATCTGCTACTCCATTTAGCTTTTTGTCATTTTTGCCATGATTAATGTGTGCATGATATGCCCTGATGCTCTTCATATGTTTTGTTAAGGGTTTTGTCATCTTTCCAGAGGTGCAACCCACGTATTTTTTGCGATGAGTGTGGTGACTAGTGCAAGCTTGCAAAGTGAGGCACTCGGTAATTCTGTTTTCAGGAACTTAGCATTTCCACTAAGTCCTTGATCTGTTTATCTCATATTGCCATATGTTCATGTTGTTTCCTAGTGATCTGTGCCTCTTTTGAGGATGATCAGTAAGGGAGTTTTATTAATCTTATAGTGCTCTATCCATCCATGCCTTTGTTTGCAATTATGGAGCACCCTAGCTTGAGTCAATCGAGCTCTACTTTTGCTACTTTGTGAATCTGGGCAGATTGTCAACTTGTTTGCAATTTTGCCGATGATGTTGTAGTTGATCCGTGCATGCTATGTTATTGTTCTTGCCATGTCTAGCTTGCATTTTGTGCCTTATTGATGGATGTATGCTTGTCTTGTCATGACTTGCACCGTAGTGAGTGCATCGAGCTCGTGAACATGCCTATTTGATATCTATTTCAGCATGTGCCAGTTTTCACTAAGTCTGAAAACTGATTATGTTTTTGCGATGTTCACGTGCTTGTTAGTATATTTTCTGATTCCTTTTGGCTCAAGGTCACTAAGGGACTTTTGTTAAGCTTTTTGAGTAGCTCCATGCCATGTTTTACTTTGCCATGTTCAGGTCCTGTAGCATGTAGTTTTGTTGCTCCGAAGAGTGCTACCTGATCTGAAATTCCAGACAAGTGTTAATTTCACTAAGTCTGAGATCTGTTTGCCATATGCATTTTTGCCATGCTTGTTTGAACCTGTTAATTGATGAATTGGCCGTAGCTCAGTGCTAGACTTTTGTTAAGCATCTTATATGCATCCCTGCTATGTATTTTGTTGTCATGTTTGGGTGCTATAGCATGTTCATCTCGTTGCATTTAGATGGCTACTTGCTATAAATCACAGACCGGTGTCATATTTGAATCGCTTGCCATTTCCAACCCGTAACTCCAATTCCGGCGTTCTTTATATTGTTTTCAAGCGATTTTATCTCATATTTCCAGTGGCACACTTGAATTTCCAAGTTGAGGCCAGGTTCTTGCGTTTCCTGTCACATCTTGCATTTTGCATCCCGCATCGCATCCCGCATAGCATATCATCATTGCATCATATTGTTTGTCCTTGCACGTGGTTGATTGTGTCCTTGTTGCATGTTTGTCTTGTTTGGGTAGAGCCAGGAGATGAGTTCGCTATCGAGGAGCCCGTTGAGTTTGCTTTCGAGGATCCAGTCAACTCTGACAACTGTGCAGGCAAGATGATCATACCCTCGAAATCACTACTATCTTTGCTATGCTAGTTTGCTCGCTCTTTTGCTATCCCAATGCTACGATGCCTACACATTGCTTTCAAGCCTCCCAAAATTGCCATGTCAAACCTCTAACCCACCATGTCCTAGCAAACCGTTGATTGGCTATGTTACCGCTTTGCTCAGCCCCTCTTATAGCGTTGCTAGTTGCAGGTGAAGATTGGAGGCCGTTCCTTGTTGGAACATTTATTCACTTGTTGGGATATCATTATACTGCTATGTTATCTTAATGCATCTATATACTTGGTAAAGGGTGGAAGTCTCGGCCTCTCGCCTAGTGTTTTGTTCCACTCTTGCCGCCCTAGTTTCCGTCATATCGGTGTTATGTTCCCGGATTATGCGTTCCTTACACGGTTGGGTTATAATGGGAACCTCTTGATAGTTTGCCTTGATTAAAGCTTTTCCAGCAATGCCCAACCTTGGTTTTACCATTCGCCACCTAGCCTCTTTTTCCCTTGGGTTTCCGGAGCCCGAGGGTCATCTTATTTAACCCCCCCGGGCCAGTGTTCCTCTGAGTGTTGGTCCGACCGAGTAGACTGCGGGGCCACCTCAGGGCAACTTGAGGTTTGGTTTTACTCGTAGGATGTCTCATCTGAGTGTGCCCTGAGAACGAGATATGTGCAGCTCCTATCGGGATTTGTCGGCACATTCGGGCGGTGTTGCTGGTCTTGTTTTAACCTGTCGAAGTGTCTTGAATAACCGAGATACCGAGTCTGATCGGAACGTCTTGGGAGGAGGTCTATTCCTTCGTTGACCATGAGAGCTTGTCATGGGCTAAGTTGGGACTCCCCTGCAGGGATTTGAACTTTCGAAAGCCGTGCCCGCGGTTATGGGCAGATGGGAATTTGTTAATGTCCGGTTGTAGTTAACTTGAACCTTAACTTAATTAAAATGAATCAACTGAGTGTGTTACCGTGATGGCCTCTTCTCGGCGGAGTCCAGGAAGTGGACACGGTGTTGGAGTAATGTTTGTGCAGGTTGTTCTCTAGTTTCTCGCTCGCGCTTTGCCTCCTCTTCTCGCTCTCTTTTGCGAATAAGTTAGCCACCATATTTTTCTAGTCGCTTGCTGCAGCTCCACATATTTTTTTCACCTTGCCTTTACCTATAAGCTTAAATAGTCTTGATCGCGAGGGTGCGAGATTGCTGAGTCCCTGTGGCTCACAGATTACTATTACACCAGATGCAGGGCCTGATGATTCCGCTCCAGCAGACGCGTATGAGCTCAAGTGGGAGTTCGACGAAGACTCTCAACATTACTATGTTTCCTTTCCCGATGATCAATAGTGGTGCTCAGTTGGGGGTGATTGGGACCGTTGTCACATGTTGGGTTATCTTTTATTTTGGCGCCATAGTCGGGCCATGAGTGTTTGGATGATGTAATGTTATTTATGTACTTGATTGACGTGGCGAGTGTAAGCCAACTATGTTATCTCCCCTTTATTATTTATATTACATGGGATGTTGTGAAGATTGCCTAATTTGCGACATATGCCTTCAATGCGATTATGCCTCTAAGTCGTGCCTCGACACGTGGGAGATATAGTCGCATCGAGGGTGTGACATTGATCTTCACCCTTGACTCTTGCATAACACCACAAATATCCATAAACCCGGTATCCTCGATACCACGGTGATCATCTCACGATCACAACCAATCTCTTTCACATCATCGAACCAGGGTTGTTATTAAGCACATTATTATTACAGTTGACCCATAGTGTGACCGACACGAACTGGGCCCTTATCCGTGGGCGCGGCTATCGATAGATTTAATACACAATCTGTAGAGGTTAGTACACTATACCCACACCACGAAACCCATTGCCTCACACTCCCATTCGAGTGGACCAACGACGTTCCGACAAAACTGTCCTACTGCCATGACACTCTCTCGGCCACTCCGACCAACACCCCCTTGGGTTTCAGTACTGGGTGGCCCCGTGCCTACCAAAGGCATCAACGACCACCGTCGTGGAAAATCATAAACGGTCACAAACGGGGACAAAAAGGTGCCTAACAACTACGGGCACACAAGGCTTATGTCCGCCTACCTGATCAGGGTAGCGCGCGCCCATAACCTTCCCTCGTTGGAGGCACCGGCGAGAGGGATGACAATAGACCCAGTTAGGACCTTCCCATAAAGGCAAGTGTGGTTGCATTGGTCAGCTTGATATGGTGGCACCATGACTCAGCCAACGGTTGTTCAAGTTCAATTAAGTCCGGTTAAACTTGAATGCAATAAGCTGAGCCATATTAAAATAACAATGCATGAGTATGGATCAACATAAGCAGGGAAGTGCAACATAATCATCAAGCATAACCATTTTGAAACATTAACCAAATGAGCATGGTAAACTTACGAGCATAACATTAAATATGAGAATATCATGACCACTAGCATCATAAATAAATAACATGCAAGAACTCATCCAAAATACTACCAAGTAAGCATATACCCAACAGAATACATAGTAACATACATAGCTACTGCACCAAGTAACATATTGTAAACATGTATCAGAAAGAACACACTGCTACTACTATCAAGCATGACATATAACAATAATATCAGTAATAAGTGCAAGATAACAAGATGCAGAAGAGCATAGCATGAAAGGGAACACAGATGTATAAGCATCACCAAACAATGATAACAAGCAAACATTTATTAAATATTCAAGTTGAAAACCATGGCTACTGCATGACTGTCATGCAAGTGGTTGTTTTGGCTCTCCTGGGGGTGACGGAGACTGCGGGAAGAAGTGGAGTGAAGCCGCGGAACAAAACGCCGGACGGTTCTCTCTCGGAGGGTTTGATTTGAGGCAACGGCAAAATGGCCATTTTCACTATGAGACCACCTAGTGAAAATGTAACCAAAAGATAGAGCTCAACGAGACGAAGAAGTGAGCGCTGGTTTCACCTCGATCGGAGTTACGGTTGCTGAGTTATGAAGGTTGGAAGAAGAAGGACCAATATGTGAATATTTCTTTAGCAAACAGGTCCCTGAGTGGATAAGGTAGAGGCGCAAAATCAGAAATATGCTTCCTGAACTGGAAAACAAACTTTAGATAACAGAAGTGGGAAATACGCTTTCGAGCAAATGGAAGCGTAATGAGAGAAATACGCCTTTAGAGAACTAAAAGCGCACCCACTAGAAGGCGCTTCCACTTATCCACATGGACCTGGGCCTTGGACCACTTACAGGCGGGTCCCACGCGGTCAGGGGAGGGGCCAGCTGGGCATGGTCTTCCTCCTCGCTGCTCCCCCGTGCGATAAAGAGGAGGCAGGGGAGGGGGCCAGCTGCCGGCGACGGGGCGGGCTGCTCCGGCCGTCTCCCGCCCGGTTGAGGGCACCAGCGAGGTGGTAGACCTGAGCCACACCCATTCAGAGGATCATCCGGTGCTGGGGTGGAGTGGAGAGGAGGGGAGGGTGCAGAGACGGAGGCAGACAAAGAGGCGGCGGTGGTGATCTCTGGTGATGCAGGGCGCTCCAGCGAGGGGTGATGGGGTGGGGCGACTCAGCAGAGCACGTGGAGGACGGTGGTGAGGACGGACAGGGATGAGGAGCTTGGGACAGCTCGAGGTGGAGTGGTGTAGAGAGGCAGGCGGCGGCCTAACTTGCGGGGTAGCGGCCAGAGTGGACTCCGGCAAGGGGCGAGGTGGTGGGGCGAACCGCGGGGAGGAGGAGGCTCTGGTGGACAGCTCAGGAGGAGGAGAGGAGGCCCGTGGAGGTCGGAACCGAGACGAACTCTGGTGAGGTCACGGTGGTCCGAGGAGGGAACAACGATATTAGGCGATTCTGGTGACCAAATGAGGCGAGGGAGGGAGTGAGTGAGGAGCGGGGGACCTCGGTAGACTCTTAAATAGCTGCGGGGAGGGCTCTAGAGCTCATAGACGGGCTCCCGACCAAACTTTAATGGCGGGCAGTGGCTGGGCGCGGCACGGGCATGGCTCTAGCGGCGTATTTATGGTGAACCATGACGAGGCAGCGACGCAGGAGCTCACGGGGCAGCTACTAGACATGAATGGAGGTCGAGACGAGGAGGGACGAGACGAGCACAGTGGCCGGACCGAGCCAGAGCTTGCAATGTGCGTGACGCCAACCTGATCACCACGCGCACTGGAGAAAATAGCTCATTCTGACCGAGCCGACCATGTCCAGTGAATAGACCTTAGTGCCCTTAGTCCAACTGAAGAAAGAATTGGGTCCAAGGGCAAAGAAGAGATTTGCACCTAGCGCCAAAGTAAATCAACAAGAAGGTGTTTGTAACTTGCTGTGGTTTACACGCGTGGAGTTAGAATCATATATTTTGTACAGCTTGATCAATCACTAGGGTGATGCTGATTACCAAAAATGAACTTAAGAGGAAGGGTTTAGAGAGTACTTGCTGTAGAAACCACTATAATGGCCAGAATTAGAGATTTGGATGATGCACTCACATGAAGAGGCAAGTTGAGCTGAAATTGGGCATGGCCCAATTATTTGAAGGTATGAGGATGCTTACAAAGTTTCAGGCCATTTGGATGAACCAAAATAGCACTTGCTTCACAATGCATCTCTCTGGACAGAATTTGGGAAAAATTGCATAGGGCAAATGGATTAATGGATTTAGCCAATAATTGGTGGAGAGAGTTGATATGGATAGGAGAATGCTCTGGAAAATTTTCAGCTTAAATGAATCAATATAAATTATAGTTGCTTCACAACCTGAAAATCTGACCAGAAACCAAGATCTGGAGCTAGGCTCACATAGATGAGTTACATGAGCTCAAATTTGGTGGAGAGTCATGATTTGATAATATTAAGGATCTTGCCAAATTTTAAATCAATTGGATATGCCTAGCTTGTACTTCCTTCACAACCACTTCCCTCAGACAAGAACTTCGAAAAATTGCTCAGGAATATTTACTAAGGAAATTGAGTTGAATTTTGGCATGGGGCAATTATATGGACAGGAAAAGATGTACAACAAGTTTGGAATCAATTAAGCAAAGATGAATAGCACTTCCTTCACAAGGTGCCATTTAAGGCAGAATAGGAAAAGAATTATTGGAGGATGATTTTTGAACATGGCAATGAAATGTTTTGCCATATTTGAGCAAGATATGACCCCAAACATACCATGATATTTATTTGGGATTTTCGGGAGTGTTAGAAATATAGGTTGCTTCACAACCTAGGGTTTAAAGGGTTATTCCTTTAATAGAAAAAGGAATATTCCCAATAAAAAGAATATTGGGTTAGGTCAAGGATGGAATGACATGATCTTGGGATAATGATGAGGTTGACAAGCCACTATAAACCTAAGAAGACATTATCTTCCCATGTTCCAAAGCCATATAGCCATGGAAAAGCAAATCAAATCAGGAAATCCAAGAAAATCAAAGGAAAAAGAAAAGGGCAAAAATCCAGGCTGTTACAAACCTTACCCCCTTAAAGAAATCTCGTCCTCGAGATTTGGGTTGCTCGGGGTTAAATAATTTTTCTGACCTGAAGAAACTGTATCCAACTCGGGTTTCTTTTATTCATTCTCATATAATATTTCAACTTAATTGGGTCTGACTGACGGTCTTGATCTGGGGTGGTTTGCTGCACCATATCTGACACTCTGACAGGACTTACCTCATATGTTCCTGACTCAAATTTTCTTTCATATCTGTTGGCTGAGCTAGGGTCCAAAAGACCTTCTGACATACATGTCCTTCTCAATATTGATCCTTGCTGGAAATGTTATGATAGAGGCTAAGGTGTCCCGATGTTTCGATGAGATGGTGGCTATCATTTTCTGTGGGAGTCGACCTTGACGATCCGACTACGAACGTGCGAGACGTCGCGCCTTAGCAATCGCTAAACCAACTTCCGAGGGTTATTGACCATGCCGGAGCACGATCAACCTGACCACGAGGGTTTGTTTCCTGCGAGCAAACGAAGAACAAGCAAGAAACTGAGATTGCAATCGGGATATTGCGAATATAAGATGAAAGCTTTATTGATCAAGGTGGGGTTCTGTGACGTCTTGGCCTGGTCGTTGGACACAAACAAAGTACGCGAAGTTGCAGCTATGGCGAACTTTTAATCTAAACAAAACCCAAAGTCTAAACGACACCATAAGGGCTGTATATATGGAGGAAGAGGGGGGAATTTCGTGGCCCTTGAGGGTGGGGTCCGAAACCAACCCTAACTCTTGTTTCCCCACACATACGGACTCTAAAAATAGCCTATACTTAAGTATTTCGAAATTACATGGGCCTGGCCCATTAATAAGGTGACGCAGCACCTAGAATAGCCTATGGACGAATATTATGAAGTGGCATCTTGTATATTTCGTCCAAGGCTTCATGCACTCCTTATGGCGGCTTCAAAGTCCTGAAATCATCACTTGTAACTCCGTTCTTGATCCCCTTGCGCATGCCATCAACTCCATGCGTGTTCTTGCTCCAATGTTCATCCTTCTCCAAGCTAGGCCCTTCATTTGTAAGCAAAACAAATGTATCCAATTTAGGCAGCATCATAATCTCATGAACATTAGAATCATTACCAAGAAACGAAAGTACCTGGTAATTTAATTGGCGTGCGCGAGCTCTAGTAATTGGTCCAGTATATGTAACAGTAGGGGCTGTGGGTGTAACAATGGTATTGATGTCCTCATCATCCTCCCCTTCTTGAAATGAAGTCGTCCTCGACGGAAGCGCATCTTCCTCACCCAAATAAGGCTTCAAATCTGCAATGTTAAAAGTGGGACTAACCCCAAAATCTACAGGTAGCTCAAGTTTATATGCATTATCATTTATTTTCTCTAACACCTTAAAAGGACCATCAGCACGTGGCATTAGCTTTGATTTGCGCAGATTAGGAAATCTATCTTTACGCAAATGTAACCAAACAAGATCTCCAGGCGCAAACACAACATGTTTTCTACCCTTACCTCCAGCATTCATACGCTCAATGTTTTCCTTAGTTAACTCATGCATTTTTAAAATCAATTCAGAACGTTCTTTAGCATCAAAATTAACCTTCTCTGAAGATGGAAGAGGCAACAAATCAATAGGTGCACGAGGTAGGAAACCATACACAATTTCAAAAGGGCACATCTTAGTAGTAGAATGCAATGAACGATTATAAGCAAATTCAATATGAGGCAAGCATTCTTCCCACATTTTCTTGTTATTCTTCAGAACAGCCCTAAGCATAGTAGACAATGTTCTATTGACTACTTTAGTTTGTCCATCAGTTTGGGGGTGACAAGTACTACTAAAAAGCAGCTTAGTCCCCAACTTAGCCCATAAACATCTCCAAAAGTGGCTAAGAAATTTAGTATCACGATCTGAAACAATAGTATTTGGCACACCATGTAAGCGAATAATTTTACGAAAGAACAAATCAGCAACATTAACAACATCATCGCTTTTATGACATGGTATAAAGTGTGCCATTTTCGAGAACCTATCCACGACAACAAATATGCTATCCCTCCCCTTCTTTGTTCGAGGTAAACCTAAAACAAAGTCCATAGATATATCCTCCCAAGGAACACCAGGTACAGGCAAAGGCATATATAAACCATGAGGATTGAGTCGTGACTTAGCTCTTTGACATGTAGTGCAGCGAGCAACAAAATGCTCAACATCCCGTCTCATCTTTGGCCAAAGGAAATGTGTAGCAAGTATATCCTCCGTCTTCTTGACGCCAAAGTGTCCCATTAATCCTCCTCCATGCGCCTCCTGCAACAACAAAAGACGAACGGAGCTAGCTGGAATGCATAGCTTGTTAGCACGAAACACAAATCCATCGTTAAGAACGAACTTGTTCCAAGTTCTCCCTTCCTTACAATTCTGCAATACATCTTTAAATTCAGCATCATGAACATATTGATCTTTGATGGTCTCCAAACCAAATATTTTAAAGTCAAGTTGTGAAAGCATAGTATAACGATGAGACAAGGCATCAGCAATAACATTTTCTTTACCCTTCTTGTGTTTAATGACATAAGGGAAAGTCTCAATGAATTCAACCCATTTAGCATGTCTACGGTTAAGTTTTGCTTGACTTTTAATGTGTTTCAAAGATTCATGATCAGAATGTATAACAAATTCCTTGGGCCATAAATAATGTTGCCATGTTTCTAAGGTCCGAACAAGGGCATATAATTCTTTATCATAAGTAGAATAGTTCAGACTAGGCCCACTCAATTTTTTAGAAAAGTATGCAACAGGTTTTCCATCTTGTAATAACACACCTCCTAATCCAATTCCACTAGCATCACATTCAAGCTCAAAAGTCTTATTGAAATTAGGAAGTTGGAGTAAAGGAGCATGTGTCAACTTATCTTTCAATACCGTGAAGGCTTCTTCCTGTGCGGTACCCCAAACAAAAGGCACATCCTTCTTTGTAAGCTCATTGAGAGGTGCAGCAATGGTGCTGAAATCTCTCACAAAACACCTATAGAAACCAGCGAGGCCAAGGAAACTCCTCACTTGTGTGACCGTTTTGGGCTGCGGCCAACTCTCAATAGCTTCAATCTTGGCTTTATCAACTTCAATTCCCTGTGGAGTAACAACATAGCCAAGAAAAGATACTCGGTCAGTGCAAAAGGTGCACTTTCCAAGGTTTCCAAACAAACGTGCATCACGTAGAGCAATAAAAAGAGCACGTAAATGTTCCAAATGTTCCTCCAAAGATTTGCTATAAATCAATATGTCATCAAAGTAAACTACCACAAATCGTCCAATGAAAGCACGTAAAACTTCGTTCATTAACCTCATGAAAGTACTAGGTGCATTAGTTAACCCAAAAGGCATGACTAACCACTCATATAATCCAAACTTAGTTTTAAATGCTGTTTTCCATTCATCACCCAATTTCATACGAATTTGATGGTATCCACTACGCAAATCAACTTTGGAGAATATTGTAGAGCCACTCAATTCATCAAGCATATCATCTAGCCTAGGAATAGGATGACGATAACGAATAGTAATATTATTAATGCCTCTACAATCAACGCACATACGCGACGTACCATCCTTTTTCGGCACTAAAATGATAGGAACAGCACAAGGACTAAGGGATTCGCGTATATAACCTTTGTCGAGCAGTTCTTGTACTTGACGCATAATCTCCTTCATCTCCTCTGGATTGGTACGGTATGGTGCACGGTTGGGTAGCAAAGCACCGGGAATTAAGTCAATTTGATGCTCAATCCCTCGAATAGGTGGTAATCCCGGTGGCACGTCTTGTGGAAAGACGTCAGCGAACTCCTGCAAAATGTTAGTGACAGCAGGGGGCAAAGAGGAAGGCACGTCCTCGAATGAAAATAATGCCTCTTTGCACACAAAAGCATAGCAAACAGATTTGCTAAAATTTAGCTCATCAATATCAGATTTGGTGGCAAGTAAACATGCACTTTTCAATTTAATTTCAGAAACAACAGTAGATGGTTTATTATTAGGCTTCATTTGGTGCTCAAATTCTTTTGCCACAATCTGATTTTCACTCTTATTTGTCTCCTGTTTTGCTTTATTAGCTCTATTAATATCATCTTTCAAAATGGAATCAGGAGTCATAGGAAGCAAAGTAATATTTTTATCGTTATGAACAAGAGTATACTGATTGTTTCTACCATGGTGTACAGAATTTTTATCAAATTGCCATGGTCTACCAAGTAATAAGGAACATGCTTGCATAGGTACCACATCACAATCAACACAATCAGCATATGTATAGATACTAAAATGCACACGAACAATACGTGTTACCTTAACCTTGCCGATGTTGTTGAACCATTGGATGTAGTAAGGATGTGGATGTGGTCTTGTGGTGAGAGATAGCTTCTCCACCATCTCCATGCTAGCCAAGTTATTGCAGCTCCCTCCATCTATGATCACGCGAACAGAACGTTCCTTCACAACTCCCTTTGTATGGAACAAATTATGCCTCTGATTTTGCTCAGCTTGTGTAACCTGCACACTCAAAACACGTTGAGCAACTAAACATTCATACCTGTCAGCATCTTCAGGAGCCATGTATTGCGTCTCATGATCAGAATCGTCTCCACCGTGTTCTTCACGTGTAATAAGAGCCAAAATCTCCTCATCATAGTCACTAGCGGACTCATACCCACCATCCTCAGTAACAATCATCACACGCTTAGATGGGCATTCTCTTGCATAATGACCTCCACCCTTGCAACGTCGACAAATAATATCATGTGTTTGCCCTGTTGATGCCATGGATGAAGAAGAGCTCTTTGCAGGCCCAGAAGGTGTGCTCTTGGCAGATAGTGGTGATTGTGCCTGCTTTATTGTATCACGGTTGGAGGTGGCAGCCGACGGAGGCGCCGGTGTAGCAGAACATGTGGAAGTAGATGATGCACGTGGTGTCCATGATGAAGGTCGACCTGCAGAAAAGTTAGTCCGCGCCAATGCCTGTCGATCCTGCACTTCACGTTCAGCTTTACAAGCAAGATGGAATAAACGAGTGATATTAGTATACTCCTTATACTCTAGAATCGTCTGAATCTCTCTATTTAATCCACCCATAAAACGTGCAAGCATAGCTTCATTCTTCTCAACAATACCACATCCAATCATGCCAGTTTGTAATTCCTGATAATATTCTTCTACAAAAAAATTTCCCTGTCTTAAGCGCTGCAATTTTTGAAGTAATTCACGTTGATAATATGGTGGAACCCAACAAGTACGCATAGCAGTTTTCAAAGCAGCCCAAGTAGCCGGAATAGGATATAATCTACAATGCTCAGACTACCAAACACATGCAAAACTAGTGAATGCACAAACAGCAGCAGGAACACGTCTCTCCTCGGGATTTTGTAAACATGTAAATCGTTGTTCAGTTTCTAACTCCCAAGTAAGATATATATCAGGAACATATCTACCCTCAAATGGTGGAATATTCAATTTTAGTTTAGGGAGATGGTCATGATCTCGTACCTGAGGGTGAGCCCTACCATTGCCATTATTTGCATGTGGACGACCTGGTGGTTGCTGTGCTGGTGGTGGCACGTAGTTCTGATTTTGATCAACCTCATCCTCATAATCTCCCACATAATCATCCTCCTCCACATCAGCAGTAGGAGCCACAGAAGTATCAACAGCAGCACCAGCAGTTTGGCCCGACTGAAGAGGGACACGACTCGCTCGGCGGAGGGCTGTTTCCCGACGTGGAGGTAGTCAGTGTTGTTGCTGTTGTTGCAGAGGTGCGGCAGGAGCAGCCGGTGGTGGTGGTGGAAAACGCGAAAGCAATTCAGCAAACTTGTTATCGAGCTTTGTTTCAAACGTCTTCTCCATGCCATCTATCTTCGCCATGGCCTCTTCAAATCTGTTTATCACATCTTGCACCTCACACTCATCATTTGCTGAAACGTATCATGAAGCTCCTTGTTCGTCAAGTTCTCCCAGTCAGTCTCGTCGGCTTGTGATCCTGGCATGGTTAGCAGCAATAGAAACACACAAGAATATGATCCTACAGACTACTAACAAGTGGTGGTGGTGGCGGGTGTCACAAATCCGTCAAGCAAATCTCAAATTCTTACCAGTTCTTACCCAGCAGCAGGCGGTGATCGGCAACCGTTATAGTCAAAACTCTCAAAAGCTTGGATAGAGCGATTGCCAGGGAGAGTCAAACGCACGACGTAGATGTATGTGGAGCTAGGAAGGCTTATAGTATGGTAGCAAAAAGGGTCAGCAATAATCAATTCAGAGATGCAAAGTTGAATAAACGCTCAACGACGGTACTGTGCTGGTCCTAGGCTAGACCATGCTAGAGACGCGAGCCTAGAACACTAACAAAATCACGGCGCTGCACGTAAATAAGGGAAAAGCACACTCTGGAACTCTTTTTTTCGCTCTTTTTTTTGCGCTCCTTTTTTTTGCGCTCCTCTTTTTTTTGCGAAAAATCACTATAATGGCGAGTGTCTCAAAACTCTTCCCTCGTCAAACTGATAGGATGGGCACGGAATTTTTTTTTTCACTTTTTTTTTCGGAAATCAGGGCAGCGACGATGAAAAAGTGCGACAAAAAATCACTATGATGGCACGTGGCTCAAAAGACTCAGAAAAGCCTAAAAATAGGATAGGGAAAAAAATTTGCCCGTGAAAATTTTGGCCTAGAAACTGCCCGGGGGTCTCCAGACTTTTTTTCCGAGACCTACGCAGGCAAGGAAACACGAATCGGAATTTAGATTGATCTCAAGAACAAACCTAATATGAGAAGAACTCGGATTGGTGGTGGATATATGGTTGTGGTATATGGCAGCGGTGGTGGAATATGGTAGCGGTGGTGGTATATGGATACAGATTGGTGGTGGTATATGGATACGGATTGGTGGTGGTATATGGATATGGATTCAGAGCAGTGGCGGATAAGCAAAAGTGGTAGATGGGCGATGATGATGGTGCGGCGGCGGCGTGACAACTTATGACCAGAACTCGAAACTCTAAAAGACTAGACTCTAAGACCAGCAACTTGACACGACGATGCAACCGCAAATTCAACAAAGCAAAAACCCTAAAAAGATTATGCAAAGGCTCAGATTGGTTCGGATATGATGAACTAACCCTAATTTTTTTTGGCTTTTTCATGGACTGTAGGTATGAAGAACAGACTCGATCTAATCTACGAAAAACTGTAAAATCTCACCGAGCAACCTGGAAATCTGATACCACTTGATAGAGGCTAAGGTGTCCCGATGTTTCGATGAGATGGTGGCTATCGTTTTCTGTGGGAGTCGACCTTGACGATCCGACTACGAACGTGCGAGATGTCGCGCCTTAGCAATCGCTAAACCAACTTCCGAGGGTTATTGACCACGCCGGAGCACGATCAACCTGACCACGAGGGTCTGTTTCCTGCGAGCAAACGAAGAACAAGCAAGAAACTGAGATTGCAATCGGGATATTGCGAATATAAGATGAAAGCTTTATTGATCAAGGTGGGGTTCTGTGACGTCTTGGCCTGGTCGTTGGACACAAACAAAGTACGCGAAGTTGCAGCTATGGCGAACTTTTAATCTAAACAAAACCCAAAGTCTAAACGACACCATAAGGGCTGTATATATGGAGGAAGAGGGGGGAATTTCGTGGCCCTTGAGGGTGGGGTCCGAAACCAACCCTAACTCTTGTTTCCCCACACATATGGACTCTAAAAATAGCCTATACTTAAGTATTTCGAAATTACATGGGCCTGGCCCATTAATAAGGTGACGCAGCACCTAGAATAGCCTATGGACGAATATTATGAAGTGGCATCTTGTATATTTCGTCCAAGGCTTCATGCACTCCTTATGGCGGCTTCAAAGTCCTGAAATCATCACTTGTAACTCCGTTCTTGATCCCCTTGCGCATGGCATCAACTCCATGCGTGTTCTTGCTCCAATGTTCATCCTTCTCCAAGCTAGGCCCTTCATTTGTAAGCAAAACAAATGTATCCAATTTAGGCAGCATCATAATCTCATGAACATTAGAATCATTACCAAGAAATGAAAGTACCTGGTAATTTAATTGGCATGCACGAGCTCTAGTAATTGGTCCAGTATATGTAACAGTAGGGGCTGTGGGTGTAACAATGGTATTGATGTCCTCATCATGTTATTCACGCATCGAGTACCGAGAATATTCCACAGAGTTTGGGAACACATCTTCCCATGGAACAAAGAATCTCTTCTATCCAGACATCGGGTTCCTTGAATATATGGATGCCTTCTGGGTTCAAAATAGTGAGGTGGATCATACTTGTTTTGCTAACGGATTCTAACATCTTGAAGGAGTTTCTGACTTATCTTGACTAGCTTCACAGTCTTGATCATCCAAGTTGTACCAAAGGTTTGACTATCGCTTTCCGTGTCTGATAGGAAAAATGCACCATCTCCTGATGATAACATTTGCTAACTTGACTGGCGGTGATCTTGGCAAAGAATCCCATTCACACAAGCTATTCTTTAATTGCTTCCCATATGTGAGAGATAACAATCCTCAAAGTATGTGTTCCCACACTGATTCTTCATTTTTGCCGGTATCTCCATGGGAATAACAGTCTATGCGATGCTCTATCACGGGTGTTGAGGTCAAGATATTGAGCTGTCCTGGGTTCGGACTTGACAGACTCGGGCATTTAATGCTAACAGTTTTGAGCATACTGTGGACTGAGCTGGTTGCCTTGCCATGAGGTCCTTACTAGAATGGAGTAGACCTCTAAGGCGTATCTTCACTTGGGTTTGCTGCGGAATAAAACTGTCTTGTGTATCCACATTTTTCACATAATAACCAGCATACCTGTGTTGTCGGTCTTGCTCCTTCATTATTATTTTCTCTATCTGGATCTTTGACTAAAAGGGAGGGGCCTTATATATCCTTGATTATTTTCGTGGCCCTGAATACTGTCATGTACAATATCTTGCAATCATACCTTGGTCTGGTTCATGTTTTGAGCCTCGGTATATTATATTTATTCGGCTCACGTGTGGTTATACAGATCTCAATATGGTTGTTGATTATGACGAACAGTGCCAGGGTTAATAACATCACCTTGTTGGATGTGCAGGGCTGATCTTGATAATCACTGCCAAGACTATTGCCTTATTGTTGTCTTTCCTTCAAGACTTGTCGATTATTGCATCACCCACTAGCTTTTGTCTCTTGAATAACCAGTGAGGTTGTCGGATGCGTGCTGTGAATTCTTACTTGTGTGAGGGACTTGCATGGACTTGGCAGCCTACTCATTGTATGAACAAATATCTGATTCTCGAGGCATACCTTTGTTCTGACTGATTCTTGTTTCAGACCAAACTGTTGAAGATCTGCCACTTTGAAAACACTACCATATGCTAACAATTCATAATTTAATGTCTTGTACTAGTATCGTACAGAAGAAGACTGGGCAACTTGCGTTTGGAAACCACCGGGGTATCATGCTGAGGAAGACTGGATGGCTTGTGCTCGAAGCCTTCGGCGGATATCTTATTGAGGAAAACGGGGTACCATACCTCATAAGCTTCCCCCCTTAAAGACTTGCTAGGGAAGACTCAGTACCTTGTGCCAGAAGCTTTTGTAGTATTTTATTAAGAAGACTGAATATCTTGCATGTGAATCCATTCATACTCTACCGAGGCAGACTGGGAACCTTGTCTTTGTACACTTCGCTAATAAATTGTGGAGAAGGATGGGACTGATTTTCTAGTGAATGGAATGTCATATATTTTTTTGTCAGTCCGACAGTTGATTATTTGTATGACAAGAATTGTCTGACTGTCCTTGTTGAATTCATTGCGCGTTTGGACTGTCTTCTGGGTGTCACAATGTTTTAAATTTGACTTATGGCAGATTCAATCATTGTGCATAGACCATACCTTTGACTTGAAATGTACTGTTGATCCAATTTTGTTCTCTTGCTAATTTAATCATTTCTATGATAAAGGGGTATCTCTCATGGATACTTGTTACTGAAAGTTTGATCAGAATATGTATCAAGACAGATGTCTGCAATACAATGTTGTCGGCTGAAAACCTCATTGCTTTTAACTGAATTCCTTGGGGTATATCTGTACTGCTTACGGCTTCTTCTGATCCGGTGTGGGTCGAGGAGTAATTTCCATAAGGGGGTAACACCGAGGATTCAAAACAAAGAAGCACGAGAAAGCGATTTATTGCAACAAAGCACACAACAAACAAGCTACAAAGCTGATCCACGCAGGCACACACAAGCATGATACTACAGCAGATGCACAAGTACTACACAAAGGACTACACCCTATGCTTGAGCAAACGCTCGCGCACTGACGAGGAAGCTAAGGGAGTAGCGAGTGGAACTGCTGACTGTGAAACTCCGGATGGATGAGGCGGAATATTTGGAGAAGCTGGCGGAGACTGAGGTAAAGCGACAACAAGCAATCTCCTGGCTTGAATGGCGTCTCGGACTAACTCAGAAATAAGAAGACACTCGGCCGTCATGTAATGAGACATGGCGAGGATAGCCAGGTCATCTTGAGGGTTGATAGAGGGAAATTGGATCCGCCTAGGATTCTCGACGATGGTGGGATAATATTGATAAGCACGGTTCTCTTGCACCATGCTCTCTTGATGATGAAGATAGGTGATTCTAGCCATTGCTGCAAGCTGAACGGAACGTTCGGGAGAAGCGCTGTAACCACCGTGGAAATTGTAGGTGCGCTTACCGACTGGAATCGGGGCTAATAGATGAACATGAGCAACATAATCCTGAATTCTTCCCCTGGCAGAACACTGGAATACTTGATACTGGGGTGGATCTCCGAGGGGAAAAATACTGCGGCACATATTGCCAAGGAGGGTGGCAAAGCTGAGAGGTGCACGAGTGGGACTGAACTCAATGGGAACAACACCGGGAGCTCTGGGGATGGCACTGAACCCATGGAAGTTGACCGCCATCTATGCATGAAACATGGGTTAGGGGTAACCGAAATAAGACTATATGCAGCAAACAAATGCAACAACCAAATGCAGCAAGCAAGGGTAACAATCAGACCCTATACTACCATTTTCTAACGTTCCAGTGGACTAGGACGCTCTACAGCCAGACCTACTCTGATACCAAGCCTGTGGCACCCCGGCTCAGAGAAACCGGATCGCCCCATATTCCAGCCCAGAGATCGAGGTGAAGTCTTCTGGAATACGGCACTGCCTAGCATAGAACAAACCAGCTCTCTATTACAATGCGAATATCCATACAAGGTTCCCGATATTACAATGAATAACATCAGCACAGCGACACTACACCAGCCACAGTTGCTCTATGCAAGTAGCATAACAACTCGAGGCAGCGGACCAACTACTAGTAGCGGAAGAGCGAACATCGATGATGGACTCCAATCCGCAGGGACTCTGTCTGGAATGTTTATCCTAGCTCGCGAACACAAGAACCACACCAAACAAGCAAGCAATCCAGGCATGACCTATAAACTGGCATGACATGCCAGGTTAGTACATTGAATGTACTTGCAAGCTCACAATAACCAAAAGAAGCCAAGACAAACAACATCATGATATTAGCAGGTTAAATCAATCATGAGCATGATACTAACAGAACAACATGGCATGCACAACTGAACATGATACAACTTTAGCATGGCAAGAACATATGAACATGATGATACTACATGCAACATGATGACATTATTATGCACCAACTTACTCTGTTTGGGTTACCTCGTAACCAACACGGACATCACACGATCATCTCAGGATCCAATCAAGCTTGGTATTAACAATACCGTAGTAATCATTCCATGACCACAAGGAGCTTGATCTTCACCCTTGACTCTTGCATAACACCACAAATATCCATCAACTCGGTATCCTCGATACCACGGTGATCATCTCATGATCACAACCAATCTCTTTCTCATCATCGAACCAGGGTTGTTATTAAGCACACTATTATTATTACTGTTGACCCATAGTGTGACCGACACGAACTGGGCCCTTATCTACGGGCGTGGCTATCGATAGATTTAATACACATTCTGTAGAGGTTAGTACACTGTACCCACACCACGGAACCCATGGCCTCGCACTCCCATTCGGGTGGACCAACGGCGTTCCGACAAAACTGTCCTACTGCCATGACACTCTCTCGGCCACTCCGACCAACACCCCCTTGGGGTTCAGTCCTGGGTGGCCCCGTGCCTACCAAAGCCATCAACGGCCACCATCGTGGCAAATGGCCACTGTCGTGGCAAAACATAAACGGTGCCAAACGAGGACAAAAAGGCGCCTAACAACTACGGGCACACAAGGCTTATGTCCGCTTACCTGATCAGGGTAGCGCATGCCCATAACCTTCCCTCGCTGGAGGCACCGGCGAGAGGCATGACAATAGACCCAATTAGGACCTTCCCATAAAGGCAAGTGTGGTTGCACTGGTCATCTTGATATGGTGGCACCATGACTCAGCCAACAGTTGTTCAAGTTCAATTAAGTCTGGTTAAACTTGAATGCAATAAGATGAGCCATATTAAAATAGCATGATGCAACTACAATGCATGAGCCCATCAACATAAGCAGGGAACTGCAAGATAATCATCGAGCATAACCATAATGAAACATTAACCAAATGAGCATGGTAAACTGACGAGGATAACATTAAACATGAGAATATCATGACCACTAGCATCATAAATAAATAACATGCAAGAACTCATCCAAAATACTACCAAGTAATCTTATACCCAACGGAATACATAGTAACATACATAGCTACGGCACCAGGTAACAGATCGTAAACATATATCAGAAAGAACACACTGCTACTACTATCAAGCATGACATATAACAATAATACCAGTAATAAGTGCAAGATAACAAGATGCAGAAGAGCATAGCATGAATGGGAACACATATGTATAAGCATCACCGAACAATGATAAAATCAAACATTTATTAAATATTCAAGTTGAAAACCATGTCTACTGCATGACTATCATGCAAGTGGTTGTTGTGGCTTGCCTAGGGGTGACGGAGACTCTGGGAAGATGTGCGGTGAAGCCGCAGAACGAAACGCCGGACGGTTCTCTCTTGAAGGGGGCTGATTTGAGGCAACGGCAAAATGATCATTTTCACTATGAGAACACCTATTGGAAATGTTACCAAAAGAGAGAGCTCGACAAGACGAAGTAGTGAGCGCTAGTTTCACCTCGATCAGAGTTACGGTTGCGGAGTTATGAAGGTTGGAAGAAGAAGGACCAATCAGTGAATACTTCTTCAGCAAACAGGTCCCTGAGTGGATAAGGTAGAGGCGCAAAATCAGAAATACGCTTCCTCAACTTGAAAACGCACTTTATATAATAGAAGGAGAAAATACGCTTTCGAGCAAATGAAAGCGTACTGAGAGAAATACACCTTCAGAGAACTAAAAGCGCACTCACCAGAAGGCGCTTCCACTTATCCACGTGGACTTGGGCCTTGGGCCACTTACAGGCGGGTCCCACGCGGTCAAGGGAGGGGCCAGCTGGGCATCGTCTTCCTCCTCGATGCTCCCTCGTGTGAGACAGAGGAGGCAGGGGAGGGGGCCAGCTGCCGGCCACGGGGCGGGCTGCTCCGGCGATCTCCCGCCCGGCTGAGGGCACCGATGAGACGGTAGGGCCGAGCCGCACCTGTTCAGAGGATGGGCTGGCGCCGGGGTGGATAGGAGAGGAGGGGAGGCCGCGGCGATGGAGGCGGACAAAGAGGCGGCGGTGGTGATGATCTTTGGTGATGCAGGGCGCTCCAGCGAGGGGTGATAGGGTGGGGCGACTCAGCGGAGCACGAGGAGGAAGGTGGTGAGGTCCGACAGGGAGGAGGAGCTCGGGACAACTCGAGGTGGAGTGGTGCAGAGAGACGGGTGGCGGCCTGACTTGCGGGGCAGCGGCCAGAGTGGACTCCGCGCGAGGGGCGAGGTGGTGGGGCAAACCGCGGGGATGAGGAGGCTCTGGTGGACAGCTCGGGAGGAGGTGAGGAATCCCGAGAAGGTCGGAACCGAGACGAACTCCGGCGAGGTCACGGTGGTCCGAGGAGGGAACGGCGATATTGGGCGATTCTCGTGACCAAATGAGGCGAGGGAGGGAGTAAGTGAGGAGCGGGGGACCTTGGGGTACTCTTATATACCCGCGGGGAGGGCTCTAGAGCTCACGGACAAGCTCCGGGCCAAGCTTTAATGGTAGGCAGTGACTGGGCGCGGCACGGGCACGACTCTAGTGGGGCATTTATGGCGAACCATGATGAGGCAGCGACGCAGGAGATCACGTGGTAGCTACTATACATGAATGGAGGTCAAGACGAGGAGGGAGGAGACGAGCACAGTGGCCGAACCGAGCCAGAGCTTGCAAGGTGCGTGACGCCAGCATGATCACTACGTGCACTGGAGCAAATAGCTCGTTCTGACCGAGCCGACCATGTCCAGGGAATAGACCTTAGTGCACTTAGTCCAACTGAAGAAAGAATTGGGTCCAGGGGCAAAGAAGAGATTTGTGCCTAGCACCAAAGTAAATCAACATGAAGGTGTTTGTAACTTGTTGTGGTTTACACGCGTGGAGTTAAAATCAGATATTTTGTATAGCTTGAAGAGGCAAGTTGAGCTGAAATTGGGCATGGCCCAATTATTCGAAGGTATGAGGATGCCAAAAAAGTTTCATGCCATTTGGATGAACCAAAATAGCAATTGCTTCACAATGCATCTCTCTGGATAGAATTTTGGAAAAATTGCACAGGGCAAATGGATTAATGGATTTAGCCAAAAATTTGTGGAGAGAGTTTCTATGGATAGGATAATGCCCTGGAAAATGCTCAACTTAAATGAAGCAATATAAATTATAGTTGCTTCACAACATGAAAATCTGACCAGAAACCAAGATTCGGAGCTGGGCTCACATAGATGAGTTAAATGAGCCCAAATTTGGTGGAGAGTCATGATTTGATAATATGAAGGATCTTGCAAAATTTTAACTCATTTGGATATGCCTAGCTTGTACTTCCTGCACAACCACTTCCCTTAGATAGGAACTTCGAAAAATTGCTCAGGAATATTTACTAAGAAAATTGAGTTGAATTTTGGCATGGGGCAATTATATGGACATGAAAAGATGTACAACAATTTGGAATCAATTAAGCAAAGATAAATAGCACTTCCTTCACAAGGTGCCATTTAAGGCAGAATAGGAAGTGAATTATTGGAGGATGATTTTTGAACATGGCAATGAAATGTTTTGCCATATTTGAGCAAGATATGACCCAAGCATATTATGATATTTATTTGGGATTTTTGGGAGTGACACAAATATAGGTTGCTTCACAACCTAGGGTTTAAAAGGTTATTCATTTAATAGAAAGAGGAATATTCCCAATAAAAAGAATACTGGGTTATGTCAAAAGTAGAAATGAATTTGAGAATAACTCTGGAAAAGAATTAGAAGAGTTAGGTAAGATCCTGGGAAAGGGTCTATTGGTTAGGGCCCACTCAAAGATACACCGTTGAACGATTTTTAACAAGATAATGCACCGATTGAATTAAATGGCTTTAATGAGATAACAACCTCCAAATAGCTTGAACGTATTAAGAATGGAAACATGAATCTTCTTAAATATCTTCTACACCCCGGAGAAAAAATAGGGAAAGTTGAATAAACAAGAGAGTCTTGGATAAGAAATTGCAACATGGGAAAATATGTGAAGCAAAAGGAAGAGAGATGATCAACATCAAAGCTTGAATTATGTCCACCGGAGAAGAAAAGAGAACGAAGAATGATGCACTTATAGCTCCTAAGCATCTTCACGAGGAATAACCGGGTAAGAGCATTGAAGGAAAAGAATGAAGAGGCTTCTCACAAATAAAAGGATACATGATTAAGAAATCTGGATCCTTGAAAAAAAGGGTGGGAGGGTGGATAACAAAGGTAACTTGGGACGGATGAAACAAAAACCGTTGCGAAGAACTAATAAATGATCTAGCAAATATTGAAAGGATAGGATTAACTTGAAGAGAAGCACACCGGATGAGAAGAATTGACATGACAATCTCGATGACCAAGAAGGATTAGCACTCCCATAGAAATATGAGAACACCACTTAGGAAAAGGTATGGAATCATCACTTGACTGCGAAGCAACTCGAATACCACAACTCAAAACAAAACAATGGATTGGCTTGTGGAATAAGCCGAAACAAACATATGATAGACCCCATATCGTATCATGTGTCTATTGGAAAGAATTCCTACGTGATACTTGTATTCCCACCTAAAAACTCCCGAAACTTTCTGGTTATGCACTCTGGTGTTGGGTATATAGGGAGGCACAAATATATCTCACAACTAACAAGCCCTACACTCCAACTGTATCCATCCGTGGACACATAACCAAGAAAACTCCGGAAATCGTGTACCTGAACCTTCGAAAAACATCTGTTATACGAGCTGTGGCACTACTCCCGAACTCTCTCCCTAGTACTGGGTGGCGTCGAGGTTATCTCACCACTAACTGCATAAAAGAGATTCTCGATGTCGGCAAACTCAGGTATTCCAAAACTGCAACGATATAACTGCGATGACAACACGTCGGAGCTCAACTCCTCGGGACACTACCACAACCCCTAAATGTCAGGAGGCAGCAAGAACAATGTTCTCGTCACAAGAATATCGGATCGATCCCAAGATACCCGCGTGATCCTATTTTTTAGTGAAAATGAGGAGAGGAAAGTCAAAACATGAACATCAGGAGTCCTCACCAGAGCGACGAAGGGGATAAGGAGTAAAAAGAATCCTACTCTCTGATATATATAATCCTAAGACTCAAAACATTTTTGTTCTAGACTCAACAACATCAGCGGTTTGATCAATCAAGAGGGCTCCTCAGGTCGGTAAGGCTCTGATACCAACTTGTAGCACCCAAGATGCGATTCTATCCCAATCATGTGATGAATTCATGATTGGGGCACAACCGCATTTCGAGCGCATAGCAAGGTGGATATCATTATAGCATACCATGTACTGAATAGATGAGAATACAAGATAAAGGCTTACACTCGCCATAAGCTACATCATGAATACAACAAATCATCAATACATAGCAATCATCATAGAGAAGAGTAGGATCTGACTACAGATGAGATCAAATGAAAAAGAAGAACGACGTCCACCCTACTAATCCCAGGCTCCCCGACCCAGAACCTAATACCTTAATCAAAGAAGAAGAAGAACTCCAAAAGCAATCAAGCATCACTCTCACGTCAGGTCATTGCATTACCTGTACGTGCAACTGTTGTTGTAGTAAACTGTGATCCATGAGGACTCAACAATCCCATTACCATGGGTATCAAGTCTAGCAAAGCTTAATGGGTATGGAAAGGATAAGTGGTGAGGTTGCAACAAGCCGCTAAGCATTGTATGGTGGCTAACTTACGATTACAAGAGTAAGATGAGAAACTATGCAACAGTCGCGATCTAGTAATGATCAAAAAGTGATCCTGAACTACTTACGTTCAAACATAACCCGACCGTGTTATCCTCTCGAACTTCCCCGAAAGGAGACAATCATGGTTACACACGCGGTTGGTGTATTTAAATTGAGTTTACTTCAAGTTCACTACAACCAGATATTAACAAATTCCCATCTGCCACATAACCGTGGGCACGACTCTCGAAAGTTTAAACCCTGTAGGGGTGTCCCAACTTAGCCCATGACAAGCTCACGATCCGCGGAGACAATCCTCCATCGCGGGACCCTCCAATCAGACTCGAAATCCCGATGCACGAGATATTCCGACAATGGTAAAACTAGTCCAACAAGACTTCCCAGTGCACCGACCTAGCCTGATAGGAGTTGCGCGGTCTCGTTCTCATGGTACACCGGATGGGTCAGCCTATAGGTATATACCAAATACCTCGAGTTTCCCCGAGGCGGCCCCGCAGTCTGCCCGGTTTGGACCAACTATCATGAGGAGCACTGGCCTAGTTTGATTAAGTCCACGGGGGTCGGCAAGTCCCTATGCAAGCTTTAGTTGTTATTAGGCAAATGGTAAAACCAATGTTGGGCCTTGCTGGAAGAGTTTTATTCAAAGCAGACTGTCAAGAGGGGCACATAAACCCTCACCGTGTCAGGGACACAAAATCAAGGAACATAACACTGGTATGACGGAAACTAGGGCGACAAGAGTGGAACAAAACACCAGTCAAAAGGCCGAGCCTTCTACCCTTTACCAAGTATATAGATGCATTAATTAAATAAAAGATATTGTGATATCCCAAGATATCCATGATATCCATGTCCCAACATGGAACAACCTGCAACTAGCAACGCTATAAGAGGGGCTGAGCAAAGCGGTAACATAGCCAAACAACGGTTTGGTAGGAAGGGTGAAAAGGTTAGAGGCTATCATGGCAATTTGGGAGGCTTGATAAACAAGTGGTAGGTAGCGCGACATAGTGCTAGCATCGAGACAACTATCATAGCAAAGATAGTAGTGAGATCCAAGGTGATAGTCATCTTGCCTGAAATCCTGCTAGGAAGAAGATCGAATCCATGAATAAGACGAACCAACATAGTCGAACGGATCCTCACAATCGCAATGATACCGAGAACTATCGAGAAGTAGCACAACTGGAAAGAGGCAAACAACATCATAAACAACCATCACATAAACATGACATGATGCAAAATCAAGTATGATGCATGTCCGGTTTAATGAGGCATGGCATGGCAAAGTGCAACAAACAATGCTACAAATTAAGTGGTGCTCAATATGCAACGAGTTGCATATTGATGAAACACCACATTCGAGTTATTTAGTTTGCTCTTGTTTAGGTACACATCAATATTAAATGTTGATTAACATGACAAGAGGTTAAGAATAACAAAACTATACTATCTAAGCAATTTAAATGGGGCCGGATATAACAAACAACAAATCCGGAAAATCCCCATGTGCAAATTTTGGTTATGGTACTCTTCTGCCCTATACACAATTTTAGAATTGTTAAACATGCAGAATAAGTGCACCATGTTAATCTATGCATTTTACCACCTTAAATACATATAAAGATTATTATATTTGGAGCTACGGTTATTTAGATATGAAATAAACCATTTTAGCATGTCATTATGCAAACAAAATGCAAACAACAATTTAAACATTTTTAACATGGATGAAAGTTGCATATTATGAAACTAGATGAAATTCTACACATTTTACATATAGAACATGTTCCATTTGGATGCATGAATAATTACTTTATTAGCAATTTTATATGGATATCTAGTAACAACAAGATCTTTGAACATATCAATCCCTCTTTTCAGGGTTGGAAACACATCTATTTGGAAGAGCTCAAGTTATTGAAATTCAGGATGAAGAATAAGTTACTGCCACAATTTTCAGCTTGGTTAGAGTCCATCTTGTAATTATAGGGGTAGTATAGATTTTTTTGATAGTTTCTCTCTCTGTTTTATTCTTCTTTTTTAGTTCTTCTTTTTCTCTCTTCTTTCTCTTCTTTCTCTTCTTTCTTTCTTTCACTTTTCTGGGCTTACCTCAAGCCCTTAAGACATTGTGTTCTTTCCCTTTTTTATTTAATAAAAGTTGCAGTGGGGGTTTTACCCTACTGTTTATAGTAAAAAAATGTAAATATGTAGTGCACTGGTTAATTAGCAAAAACATTCCATGGGAAAAAACGTGACTTGGGTCGAATCTGGCTAGCCCAACATGCATAGCAGAGGGGCGGGTGCTACTTACCCTGGGCCAAGGCCCAACTCGGTGAGGAGGGCGCTGGCTGGTCTTGGCGCGGTGATGTGGCCCACGAGCAGGCGCAGCAGGGGAGGTCGCTGGGCCCTGGGTGTCGCGGTCAATGGGAGCAAGCAGAGGCACGATTGGTGTTGCTGCTATCCGTCCCAACACTCGACAGGAGGACGCAGGCGAGGAGGGCAAGGAGTCGGCGCGGGCTTCGATAGGGACGCAGGGGAAGCAGATCGGGCGCCGGCGGCAGGATACAGAGGTGGCGGGCGCGGATCCAGGCGATGGCGACTCCATGCAGCAGTGGGGCTTCCCGAGAGAGAGAGAGAGAGAGAGAGAGAGATGTGAGAAAGAGCAAGAGGTAGAGAAGGAAGTAAGGAGGAAGAGAAGTGGGGTGGAGCTCTGGCCTGGTTGGACAACTCGCCGGACGGCGGCTGGCTACTCCGGCCAGATGGAGGTGGCTGCACGAGATGAGGGGTCCTCAATCCCGAGCGAGGAGGAGGACTGCGGGGACAATGAGAGGTCCTGGAGGAGGACGGCTCGGGGAGGAGACGAGGAGGGCACTTGGTGGTGCTGGTCTTGGTCGCCGGTGGAGGGGTCGGCAAGGACGAGGCCGTCGACGGGTGGTGGCACTCGGGGCCGAGGTGAGGTGGCGGTTGCCTCTACGGGAGCATGTAGGAGGCGAGGTTGGGGCGTTGGTTGCTAATAATGATGATCATCACACTTTTATTTACTTACAACTCAAAAATTACAACTCAATTCTTAGAACAAAGTATGACTCTATGTGGATTCCTCCGACGGTGTACCGGGATGTGCAATGACTCGTGAGTGACATGTATGAAAGAATTATTTATGGTGGCTTTGCCACAAATACGATGTCAACTACATGATCATGCAAAGCAATATGACAATGATGAAGCGTGTCATAATAAACGGAACGGTGGAAAGTTGCATGGCAATATATCTCGGAATGGCTATGGAAAAGCCATAATAGGTAGTTATGGTGGCTCTTTTGAGGAAGGTATATGGTGTGTTTATGGTACCGGCGAAAGTTGCGCGGTACTCGAGAGGCTAGCAATGGTGGAAGGGTGAGAGTGCGTATAATCCATGGACTCAACATTAGTCATAAAGAACTCATATACTTATTGCAAAAATCTATTAGTTATCGAAACAAAGTACTACACGCATGCTCCTAGGGGGATAGATTGGTAGGCAAAGACCATCGCTCATCCCCGACCGCCACTCATAAGGAAGACAATCAGTAAATAAATCATGCTCTGACTTCATCACATAACGGTTCACCATACATGCATGCTACGGGAATCACAAACTTTAGAACAAGTATTTCTCAAATTCACAACTACTCAACTAGCATGACTCTAATATCACCATCTTCATATCTCAAAACAATCATCAAGTATCAAACTTCTCATAGTATTCAATGCACTTTTTATGATAGTTTTTATTATACCCATCCTGGATGCCTATCATATTAGGACTAATTTCATAACCAAAGAAAATTACCATGCTGTTCTAAAGGACTCTCAAAATAATATAGGTGAAGCATGAGAGATCAATAATTTCTATAAAATAAAACAACCACCGTGCTCTAAAAGATATAAGTGAAGCACTAGAGCAAAATTATCTTGCTCAAAAGATATAAGTGAAGCACATAGAATATTCTAATAAATTCCAATTATGTGTGTCTCTACCAAAAGGTGTGTACAGCAAGGATGATTGTGGAAAACTAAAAGCCAAAGACTCAAATCATACAAGACACTCCAAGCAAAACACATATCATGTGGTGAATAAAAATATAGCCTCAAGTAAAGTTACCGATAGAAGAAGACGAAAGAGGGGATGCCTTCCAGGGCATTCCCAAGCTTAGGCTTTTGGTTGTCCTTGAATTTTACCTTGGGGTGCCTTGGGCATCCCCAATCTTAGGCTCTTGCCACTCCTTATTCCATAACCCATCAAATCTTTACCCAAAACTTGAAAACTTCACAACACAAAACTTAGACAGAAAACCTCATGAGCTCCGTTAGTATAAGAAAACAAACCACCACTTAAGGTACTGTAATGAAATCATTCTTTATTTATATTGGTGTTAAACCTACTGTATTACAACTTCTCTATGGTTCATAACCTCCGATACTAGCCATAGATGCATCAAAATAAGCAAACAACACACGAAAAACAGAATCTGTCAAAAACAGAACAGTCTGTAGTAATCTGTAGGTTTCGAATACTTCTATAACCCGAAAAATTCTAAAATAAATTTCTGGACGTGAGGAATTTATCTATTAATTATCTGCAAAAAGAATAAACCTAATCACACTCTCGAGTAAAAAATGGCAGCAAATCTTGTCAGCGCTAAAGTTTCTGTTTTTTACAGCAAGATCGCTAAAACTTTCACCAAGTCTTCCCAAAGGTTCTACTTGGCACAAACACTAATTAAAAGCATAAAACCACATATAAATAGAGTCTAGATGAATTATTTATTACTAAACAGAACCAAAAGCAAGGAACAAAAATAAAATTGGGTTGCCTCCCAACAAGCGCTATCGTTTAACGCCCCTAGCTAGGCATAAAAGCAAGGATAGATCTAGGTATTGCCATGCTAATGATAAGGTAAATCGCGAAAACTCATCTCATACTCCCTACGTTCAGCAGCAAGCTTTCTTTGTGAGAAGCAAAAGTAATCAAAAGGGGTAAATTTAATGGGACAAAAGTCCTCAAGATCAAGCTCGGGAGGTTCCTCCTTTGGCCCCTCATATTGCACAACCAATTCATCATTGTAAGCATTCTTTTGGCAAAAAGTCATGAGCCTTTGTTCAAGGGAAAAACCTAACCCATTAGTCTGGATAGCAAAATTATCATTAAGTTCAGAGATCCTGTCAACAAGAACATCGATAGGAACCTTTTTTCTAAGGTTTTCATTAAAAGCAACATGATCTAAAGATCGTAAACGCATAATGTCTTTTTGATAAAAAAGGATTGCTTCTATGGGAGGACGACCGGCATCCACCCTATAATGCGCAAAAATTTCATTGGCCTCTTTTATTATAAATCTGAACTCATGAGCTAAAAAGATGGTTGCTGCTCGCTTAATAGAAGAATGCTCAATATTAGAAAATTCTAGGAAAATCCTTTGTATGGAAGGATGGATATGTAAAAATTGTCTTTCAAGTTCAACTATGAGCAAAGATAACCTCCCTTCCCAATAATATTACCGCTCATGGTGGGCAAAGCACCGACACAAGTAAAGAAATCTTGAATAACTCCCTTCCCAATAATATTACCGCTACCAATCCGAAACTTTTTAGTGTGTAAAATAGTAGGATTTTCAAGAGGATAATCAATAGCACCAAAGTTTTCCATATTATTATCCTTATCAATGATAACCTCCCCAGTTGCAGACATGATGGCAACAAATTGCAAAAAGAACGAGCACACAGAAGGCATGAAGGAAAAACAAGGCGAATAAAACGGCAAGGGTGAAGTGGGGGAGAGGAAAACGAGAGGCAAATGGCAAATAATGTAATGCGAGGGATAAGAGTTTGTGATGGGTACTTGGTATGTCTTGACTTGTGCATAGATCTCCCCGGCAACGGCGCCAGAAATCCTTCTTGCTACCTCTTGAGCACTGCGCTGGTTTTCCCTTAAAGAGGAAAGGGTGATGTAGCAAAGTAGCATAAGTATTTCCCTCAGTTTTTAAGAACCAAGGTATCAATCCAGTAGGAGACTACACGCAAGTCCCTCGTACCTGCACAAACAAATAAGAACCTCGCAACCAACGCGATAAAGGGGTTGTCAATCCCTTCACGATCACTTACGAGAGTGAGATCTGATAGAGATAATAATAATAAGATAATTATTTTTGGTATTTTATGATATAGATTGGAATATAAAGATTGCAAAATAAACGGCGCCAGAAATAGCTAGTTGACGGGAGATTAATATAATGGAGAATAGACCTGGGGCCATAGGTTTCACCAGTGGCTTCTCTCAAGATAGCATAAGTATTACGGTGGGTGAACGAATTACTGTCGAGCAATTGATAGAAAAGTGCATAATTATGGGAATGTCTAGGCATGATCATGTATATAGGCATCACGTCCGCGACAAGTAGACCGAAACGATTCTACATCTACTACTATTAATCCACACATCGACCGCTATCCACCATGCATCTAGAGTATTAAGTTCATAAGAACAAAGTAACGGATTAAGCAAGATGACATGATGTAGAGGGATAAACTCAAGCAATCTGATATAAACCCCATCTTTTTATCCTCGATGGCAACAATACAATACGTGCCTTGCTACCCCTGCTGTCACTGGGAAAGGACATCGCAAGATTGAACCCAAAGCTAAGCACTTCTCCCATTGCAAGAAAGATCAATCTAGTAGGCCAAACCAAACAGGTAATTCAAAGAGACTTGCAAAGATAACCAATCATACATAAAATATTTCAGAGAAGAATCAAATATTGTTCATAGATAAACTTGATCATAAACCCACAATTCATCGGATCTCGACAAACACACCGCAAAAAGTGTTACATCGAATAGGTCTCCAAGAAGATCGAGGAGAACTTTGTATTGAGATCCAAAGAGAGAGAAGAAGCCATCTAGCTAATAACTATGGACCCGAAGGTCTGAAGTAAACTACTCACACATCATCGGAGAGGCTATGGTGTTGATGTAGAAGCCCTCCGTGATTGATTCCCCCTCCGGCGGAGCTCCGGAAAAGGCCCCAAGATGGGATCTCTTGGGGACAGAAGGTTGCAGCGGTGTAACTAGCGTTTCGTGGTGCTCCTGGATGTTTTCGGGGTATATGGATATATATATATATATAGGAGGAAGAAGTAGGTCAGTGGAGCTACGAGGGGCCCACGAGGGTGGGGGTCGCGCCCAGTGGGGGGCGCACCTCCCTGCCTCTTGGCCTCCTCATTGATTTCTTGACGCCCACTCCAAGTCCCCTGGATCACGTTTGTTCCAAAAATAACTCTCCCGAAGGTTTCATTCCATTTGGATTCCGTTTGATATTCCTTTTCTGCGAAACACTGAAATAGGCAAAAAACAACAATTTGCACTGGGCCTTGGATTAGTAAGTTAGTCCCAAAAATAATATAAAAGTGCATAATTAAGCCCATAAACATCTGTTCGCACACAAACACGTCACCGTGTACCTCCAAAGCTGAGGGTGATGCACCGCAGCTCACGTCGAAGGAGACCCGTCCAGAAGCGCGGTACGCAAGCAATCCGGCGGGTGAACATGGGGTCAACTCAGTCTCACCGATTGGTTTGCTTCGGTCCCACCGAGTGAACATGACCAACTCTCTGTAACTTTCTGTAATTTTCCGGATCAACTCGGTCTCACTGATTAGTTTGCTTCGTCCCACCGAGTGAGTGTTGCCAACTTTCTGTAACTTTCTGTAATTTGCCGGATCAACTCGGTCTCACCGAGTCAATCAACTCGGTCGGTCCGAAATGACTCCGCAGTTTCTGTTTCTGACCTTGTTTTGCCTCCACAGGTTGCATACGACCTCGGATTAAGACGATTTTTATATCAAAATCAACTGATTCGATGAGACGCACAACTTTAATGTTGGAACGTTTTCCATCAGAGGCCATCTTCATTGAGTTTCATGCCTTTGTTTACTCTGGTGTCAACATGAGCATCTCTGAACTTATCATAACTTTTGCGTCCGAGCTCCGTTTTAGACCATCTTCTTATCCATCATGACCTTCTTGAAGAGAGCCATCCCATGGTGACTTCCAATCATAAGTTTGAATTAATCTTTACATAGCTTTAAGCAACTTTTACAATTGTGCCACTTTTGAGCGTCAACACATGCCCCCCCCCCTATTTTGCGGTAAAGCTAGCGTGCCGAAAAATAACTTGGACCATGTTTGTTCTAAGGACGATGTCAACACTCCATAGGCCATTTATAGGTGCTTAGGGCAATAAATTTATATCGGCCAGGTTCATGCTTAGGGCGATAATTCTATATCGGACATTGATTTTAGCTTCTTGTTTACATCATACCTTGGAACCGATTACCACCAATCGGCTTTAAAGAGATGGGAATGAACCCGTTCCTTGTAGCACTAAGGAAATCAAACTCTAAGAGGTCACACCCTGTTAAGCAAGTAACATCAGGATGATTCCTATCCACCGATGCATCGGCCAAAGCAACACAAGCTGAATTATCCGCGTGAATGACTTCTACCTCATCATCGACCCATTGTAACAAGAATTGATGCATGGTAGATGGCACAATTGGTTAGCATGAACCCAATTGCAGCCTAATATAACATTATAGTTACCTTGCACGTCGGCGATGAAGAATGTGGTGGCCAAAGTTTTGCTTCCCATAGTGAGTTCCATGCACATCACACATTTGGCCTCGGTCTTTTCTTTACCCTCAAATCCATTAAGTACCATATTGGTCTTCATCAATGCATCATCATCCAATCCCAACTTCTTGAAGACCGAATAGGGCATAAGATTTACCACAACACCACCATCAACAAGCATCCTAGCAACCGGCGATCCGTTAATATGACCTTTGAGGTACAATGGCTTCAAGTGTTTCACTGGTTCTTTTGGCTTCTCGAAGATAGCGTTCTTAGGACCAAAACCCAGCTGGGGCACATCCTCTTCTTGACCTATAGCACAAAACTCGGCAGGTAACTAATACACCATATTCATATCCATACCTTCCCGAACCGGCGTAGATTCGTAATCCACCATCTCATCTTCATCTCCCAATGTGTATATTGGGCTTAAAGTTTCCTCAATTGAAGGGGATGTTTCAGGTGGTGTGGAGAATGTAATAGAAGTTGCATCATCGTCTGTTGGTGGTGAAGGCGTTGCTACAGCTAATGTATAAGCATGTGCGTTTTCTTTTTGTTTAGGCCTCCACACTTGTTTTGTGAGCGCCATGGGCCGAATGTTATTAAACAATTCGTCCCTTTGCTTATGAATTTGGCACTCTACCTTCTCGTGGTTTCTCATGTGTTGTAATCTCCTTTTCATTGTCTTAGTTAAACCTGGAGGACACCACCTAGGTTGAGTATATTTGTGATCCCTATGTTTGGCCTTGCTTGTGCTAGCCTCATGATCATTAGCCATGGAATCCTGCTGAACAATAAGAATATCACCATTAGAATTAGCTAGATTACCAACAATCGGCTCTTTGATCTCCTTTTGCTTGTCGCATTGTGAAATTTCCGCATTAGGTGACTTAATACGCCACACTTTTTTATTGGCCTTGCTTGGAGAAATTTTTGTTGGCCGATTAGCACCGTAGATCAAACGACCTTGTGTGGGATAATAAAGCCTCTCGCAAGCAGGCCTTCTAGGTACTGCCCACCCCCCATATGAAAAGCATAAGGAGTCATTGGGGGTTGCCCCCATCCTCCATTGAAGTCTTCAATGTAATATGGTGCATAAGGGGGTTGTGACATCCATGGTGTCGGTACACATGACCCATATGGCCTTGCATAGCGTCGAAACTCTTGCTCCGGAGGCAATCTTGTACGCTTTGAATGTGATGGCCAATTAGACCTAGAACCGTCCGCTTGATTTGCATATTTGGATAACAACGTATCAAAAGTTGGCTTGATTTTCTTGTGCTTAGTTTCATTCTTTTTCCACTTGCCAACTTCTGAATTCTTGGGCTTGATCAATTTAACATGAGTAGCCTCTTGCACTTGTGGTTGCCCCCTGAGTGTAGCATTTTTTATAGTGATCTTCAACACTTCCTTGCCATTGGGTTGTTTCTCAAGCACAATCTTTCTTCCCAAGACCTTGTCGCCCTCCTTGTTATTCCTGGGTTCACCAATAACAACATTATCTTTATTAGCGGATTCGGCTATGTTAGCCGAATTAACATTTTCTTCCCTTCCAAGTCCATGGTGTTTATCAAGAAGGGTTGTTTATCAACTTGCATCTCAGCAAAATTCCATCGTCCCTCATTAATGGTCGATTGTATCTGTCATCGAAAAACATTGCAATCGTTAGTAGCATGAGAAAATGAATTATGGTACTTGCAATAAGCATGCCGTTTTAGCTCCTCAAACGGCGATATAGTGTGTGATATTCTAATCATCTTGTCTTGAACAGAGCATCAAATATTTTGTCACACTTTGATATATCAAAAGTAAACCTCATCTCCTCATCACCATTCTTGCGAATCGGTTTAAGAGCATTGCACATATAGGGTTTGGCCTTTGAGGACCAAACAAATTCAGTAGTATAGACATCAACCTCGTCGTCCAAATTATCATCATTGTGTTCAATCATATGCATTCTAGGACGATTGGTTGTTGACCTAGGGACCTCTTTACTACGACTCTCTTGGGCCAAAGCTTTTTGTAATACTTGATTAATGCTCAAAAACTCATAACTTTCTAGCCTCTCTTTAATGTGAGTTTTCAAACCATTAAGAACAAGATCCTCCAAGTCTCTCTCAGTTATCACTAAGCTATAACATCGGTTTTTTATATCTCTAAATCTCTTGATATAATCGGTGACCGGTTCATCATGTTTTTGCCTAACCGATGTAAGATGTGACAACTTAAGCTCATTATCGCCACTATAAAAGTGATCATGAAACTTTTGCTCTAATTGCGACCATAAGAGAATTGAACCATGTGGTAAAGCAGCAAACCATGAAAATGCGGTGCGAGTTGAAGACAAGGGAAATAAATGCACTTTCAACTCTTCTATAGAACCTGATTCACCCAACTGTGCTAGATACTGACTCACATGCTCCCAAGTCGTTTTCGTACCCTCTCCACTAAATTTAACAAAATCAGGAACCTTGTACCCTTGAGGGTACAAAACTGCATCAAAGTGTTCAGGATAAGGCTTTTGGTATACACGACTCTTTACTTTCGGCTCGTTTCCGAAAGTTTCTTGAAACATCTTATGCAAATCCTCCCTTAATTTAGCTAAAATTGGATACAAGGTAGATGAAGATGTTTGTGGCAATTACATAGGAGCAACCTGAGTACTAGCTATTGGTGCAACTTGTGGGATGGCCGCCGAACCATAATTCGGCGGAAGACCAAACATGCTTGCGCCTATGGGTGGTGTGACAAAGTGATTTGGCGTTGACGCCGAATTGGGCACACTCATAATAGGATTAGGATATGTAGGAGCAGCCACAAACTGGTTGGTTTGAGTAGGGTCAAAATTCAACGGCATATTATATTGTTGTTGCATAGGTGGTGCCGATGAAATAGGTAAAATTGGGCTAGGGTTTGCAGATATACCAACAGTACCACTAGATGATGGAGGCATATTTTTCTGAGCATTAGCATTTTCCATAAAAGAATTGTACATCATCACATTACCCTTACTAACAAGACTTTCAATCACAGCCACTTGCTCTGGAGAAAAAACTTTACTCACAGTGATTTCATCTTGTTCGTCAATGAGAGGAGGGAAATTGACGTTTCCAACCGGAGTAATGTTGCCTTGACGGTCCTTCTTGAAACTTGAAAGAAAGGCTTCCAAATCCTCCTCCTCGTGCTTCTTCTTGAGCTCCTCAAAAGCCTCTTCAGGCTACTTCTTGCGTGCTTCGTAGTCTTGGAGATGTTCATCTGATAGTTCATCAAGACCGGGCTTAATGATGTTATCGGCGCTAACTTCTGAGGGCTTGGGGAGATCCGACATGGTTGATGATTCTTGATCTTTGTTCCCCAGCGGAGTCGCCAAAAAGTGTGTTCGCACACGAACACATCATTGTGTGCCTCCAACGCCAAGGGTGATGCACCGCAGCTCATGTCGAAGGAGACCCGTCCGGAAGCGCGGTACACAAGCAATCCGGCGGGTGCTTTTCAGGACCCGAAACCCCACGCGCTCGGGAAGGACCCTGTCTGGACGCACGACGGCTATGGGCTGCCCTAGGCCAGTTCGCCCACCCCTAGAGCCTCAAGGATCGCTGCCCTTCAACATGAAGAACGAACGAAGAACGAGAGAGAAAAGAACAAGGGAGAGATGTAAAAATTATGGTAAAAAGTAGTATATTGATTTCTCGATTGTGTGTTGTTCAATCGGCCGTCACCTCTCATCTATTTATGAGGCGGCTGGACTTCCCATACAAGAAAAGGACTAAAAATTCCATCCAATACGTCAAAAACCCTAATCTAACTCGGACAGGAATCTTTTGCAATTTTCCAGATCAACTCGGTCTCACCAATTGGTTTGCTTCGGTCCCACCGAGTGAACATGACCAACTCTCTGTAACTTTTTGTAATTTTCCGGATCAACTCGGTCTCACCGATTAGTTTGCTTCTGTCCCACCGAGTGAGTGTTGCCAACTTTCTGTAATTTTCTGGACTAACTCGGTCAGTCTGAAATGACTCTGCAGCTTCTGTTTCTGACCTTGTTTTGCCTCCACAGATTGCATACGACCTCGGATTAAGACGATTTTTATATAAAAATCAACCGATTCGACGAGATGCACAACTTTCATGTTGGAACGTTTTCCATCAGAGGCCACATTGATTGAGTTTCATGCCTTTCTTTACTCTGGTGTCAACATGAGCATCTCTGAACTTATCATAACTTTTGCGTCCGAGCTCTGTTTTAGACCATCTTCTTATCCATCATGACCTTCTTGAAGAGAGCCATCCCATGGTGACTTCCAATCATAAGTTTGAATTAATCTTGACATAGCTTTAAGCAACTTTTACAATTGTGCCACTTTTGAGCGTCAACAACATCCAAAACAGATAATATAATAGCATGGAACAATCAAAAATTATATATACGTTGAAGACGTATCATGGCACAGATCAGGATTGGGTGGATGGATGGGACAAGATCCCTAATTTTTTATGGTTGTTGGCTATATATAGCAAGTCAGTTAGGTTTGGGGATGATCGGTCCCTCCGATCGTAATCGGACGACCCTGAATAAATAGACTAGGGAGTCCAACAAATAAAACGAAGATATCTTAGGGATGTTTGGGGATGATCCGAATCCAACGGTGATGACTAAGCAGGTCAGGTTCGCGGTAGTTTCAGGTACGGGCGAGGGGTCAATGCACTCTGTAAAGAGGTTATGCGGCTAGACAAGAGGGACTCGAAAAACCCGGTTGGTCTGGGAACGGTCAAGAAAGGCAAGGGGGGTGACGCGGCAACTACGAACGGATGCAAGCTTTATGAAAACATGCAGATGCAATGCACATGACGTTATGATGCAATGCAACATACAAATAAAACACACAACAGTCACGCAAAACATGGAAGGCGTATGCAGCATTGATCTCGGGTCATCACAATCTCCTACAAGAAGAGGTCAAAGGGGCCGGAGGCGCGCACAGCTGGGATTCGACGCCTCCCTAGGATCAGGACGGTGCCTCTCCCCGGCAGGGAGGAAGAAACCGAAGGGCAGGCGTGGATGGTGACACTGCCGGAGGACCAGATGGGGGCATGGAGTCACTGACAAACACGACTCATTGGAACGGTCGTCCCCGTTCTTGATGCGTCATGGGTTGCCGCTGCCGTCAGCATCACTACCACCCCAAGACCTCAGCGCGACCACCATGCCGGGCACCATGCTCTCTAAGCCCTTCCACAAGAGCATGGTTGTCCTCGGGAGCCCTGACGTTAGAAGTCACCGCACGTCCTGAAGACGTGTGAGAAAGCAAGGAGCCTTCCTGTCCGATGAGAAAACCGCGCCCAGGAGGAGCCAGATTCGCCCCCATTAGCGGAAAATCTCTTCTACGGCTCCTCATCGATGCCGCAAAAGGAAGAAGAATGGGGAGCAGTCGACTACCAGACGCCGTGCCCATCTCGAGCTGCGACGTGGTGTTGGTCGCATCCCCTCCCACTGAAGTCGAGGCCACGGGCGACCCGACGGAAAGCGCGCCGGGGTTGCCACTCCCGACATCGGTGTCGCGCCGCCCGAACCTTCCTCTCAGATCCAAGGGAGATCCCAAATAGGAGCCCGGGGCTGGCCCCAGGCTCTTCTCTTCAGCATCGCAGGTGGATGCAGAGAACAAGGGAAGAAGAAGGAGAAGGCAAATATGGATGGCTCTGCCCTCCTCCTCCCCTCCCTTTTATTGGCCGGGCGGGGAAGGGTAGCCAATCCATCCATGGGTGATCATCGCCCTCCTCTGCCAATTCAAGACAGGCGGGCCCTTTCCAAGGTACTCTCCCGCGCCACGCGCCTCCGTTACCTACCCCGTGTGATGCATCCTGCATACGTGGCTAAGGATAAGGGCGCGCTATGGGAAGTATAAATTAGCAGTTTGTACCCTGTACATTAAAGTAATTCACGGGCCATCTCTGGAGTAGCCCCACCACTATTGGCTTTACACCGCGCGCAAGAAAACCGGAAACTGGCCCAAAATCAAGGCTGATGAAGCGGCAATGGAAAACTTAAGGGGCCAACCCCTTTAGCAACCTTGCATGTGCACATGCCCTACCCCAACGACGCTCAGCAGTGCGTTTGGGGCAGGCCCGGGGGCTTCTCTCGGTGCAACAAACCCTGGGTCTGTTGCCCAAACTGTACACATGCATGAGATCAAGATTGAAGCACCAACCCAAGTCAATGATTGAAGTACCAAGGGATTTGAAGAACCAACACGCAGTCTAGAGAGACCAATATCGAGCCAGAAGAGCGAGATATCGGCAAGTGAAGGGCCTCCCTTGCCGGGCAGGGGAGCCTGGCAAGGGGCAAGGCCACCGCAAGAAGTAGGCAACCAAGACACCCCGACAAGATCTGCCTAGGCTCGCGGGGGCAGAACCACCCCACAAACCACTCAAGCACGACCCACGTCGTCAATCAGTGCGGTGTTAAGCCGCAAGATGGTTAAGTGACAGCCGTTCGTCACATGGCAGCCATTTCCTACAAAAGAAACCTACAGATGACACCCGTCCTGCGACGTGTCAAGAAAACAGGCGCGGAGCTGGCAAGATAGCCCGGCAAGCCTTGCCAGGTGACTGGTGATGTGACACCAAGCGGCGCATTTAATGCACCCTGTCAGCCTGTAGAGTTAGGTATGTTAGCACCGTTCGCTATCATATCAGTGGATAATGACTACTTTTGCCATTGTGGTGACCCCTTAATCTATGAAAGGATGCCCAAGCCACTCATAGGAGGGGTTAGAGGGTTGGAAAATTGAGGAACCCAAGCCACCATATGCACGTAGTCGCTGCGGCCCGAAGGCAAACCCTGTCGGGCAAGTGTATTACGCACCACCACGTTCATTCCACCATCAACCCACTAAAGCAGGAGTAGGGTCTTACACCTCGTGGCAGCCCGAACCTGGGTAAATCGCTTGTGTGCTCTCTGCCGTGTTGCCGTACGCTGGTCTGCTCTTTGTGCAACGCACCGTCCCCTGCCGAACCAGCAAGGGGCCACCCGGTCCCATAGGTGGCCGCGCATATCCCGCGACAGCGAGCCAGCGGGGAAGTGGATTTGGGCGAGCGAGCGAAGAAGATGGCGTGTGTGACCGGGCAGTGAGTGGGGGGATATGGTACGTGGGAGCTACCAAGGAAGATGGCGCGGGCGGGCGAGCAGTGAGCGGGGGGAAATAGTGTGCGACCGATGATGGGGAAGAGAGGAGGAAGAAGAGTGAAAGACGGGGAAGAAAGTGCATTAAATCTCAATTATACTAGTACTACTACTAGGATATACCGTCCTTCAGAGTGTAAATAGTTAGGTGGATGACATGTGGGTCTACCTCAAGAGGGCCCATATGTTAGTTAATGGAGGAGAGAGGTGCGTATGTGTATTTAAAGAAGCATGCTCCAATAACAAACATGATGGCAGTACTGGGTATGTGTGATTTAGTAACACTAATACACTGGTTCAGCTTATTAATTAAGTGTCCCATCTGCTGCAGTGTGTATTGTCACTTCACTGTGAAGACTAGTTGAATAGTGCTCTCTAACCGAGATGGGGAATAATGGATCGCTAAGACTTCCTATCTACAGTGCCTCTACGCTCATCCTGTCCAACAAGATGAAACATTGGCCAATGCACCCAGCGCCAATAATGTAGGAGTACTAGTACTACCTTCTTTCTGGTTTATAGGGCTCAATTCAAAACTCTCATCAACCAAGGTAGATGGTGAGTGGTGGAATAATTATTGTAGTTTGCAAAAACACTCAATTAATGCACTCGCTTTCCTCAAAAAATTATGTTTACCAATGCATTAATTGCAATGCATGCATGAAGTCCATGCATTGGTTAATTTTATCTTAATACTTGCAAACCGAAAAGTCCATGCAATGATTTGATGCACTTTGAAGTCTGAACATGTGGTAGGGAACCATCAAATTGAGACTTATAAAATGAGAAATCTAAAATTTTGAGATAAGCCCTATAAACCGAAAAGGAGGGAGTAGTATTTTCTGTCAAACTTTGACCATTTACTCCCTCCGTCTAGGTGAATAAGTCATCTTTGGTTGTGCACCATGACCAAGAAGGAGAGAAAACAAGAGAACTTAATGTTTATTTGCTAATTAATAGCATTGCATCCAATGAACTAACCACTGCATGCATGTCATGTTTGGTAGTCTCGAGTCATTGAAAACATGCACGCCCATGTCTCTTATTGGTTGATATGTCAAGAAACAAGCAATGAGGTGGGAGTTAATGCACCGCGCCTAAGTGTTTTGGGATTATTTGGTTTTTGTAAAGTGACTTATACACCTAGATGGAGGGAGTATTTAACTAATAAGTTGTTAATGCATTTCACCAAAAATCATATCACTAGATTCGTGTTTGAACATAGGTTTTAATTGTATAGTTTTTTATGACATGCATTGAAACTTTGTTAGTTAAATTTACGGTCAAAATTTTACACTAAGTATGAAGGGGACCATTAAACTAGGACGGAGGTTTTATACAGGTCAATAAAAAATCATCAACCAATGTAGTAGTAAATGATGAGTGCCTGAAGAACTTTTTCCGAAAGTACTCAATAATGGGCTCATTTTCCACAACAAAATTGTGTTTACGAACGTATTAATTGGAATGCATGCATGAGGAACAAATGACCAGAACTTTTACACGCATTGGTGAGTTATCTATTACTTCTTGCATGCAACGTTTTAATGAAGCTTGAAATATGAACATCTCAATGGGAGGGAGTAAAATCCTCATGAATGCATGCATGCAACATGCAACACTCACACGTACACATGCACGCACGCAACACTCACACATCCATGTGGCACACAGCACACGACACAACACACACGCTCATGCTCAAGTTCTGAACCTACTCCCTATGTTCGTGAAAGACTGTACATATAGAGATTTACACATTGACCAGGAGGAACCGGAACTTCATGGCATAATTAACGCCCAAAAGTAGAAGACTTATGTGTGCATGCGACCATTGAGAGAAGAAGATTAAATGAAGGTTGTTGCATGCCGTAATTAAGGATAGACATGTAGCATATAGCTAGAGCACAAGTTGGTGCATTAGTCAATCAATATCGATTAGATTAAAGGCTAAATGCATTGGAAGTGTAGATGTACACTCTTTGTTTGTGAGCCGATGTACAGTATTTGTTGGAAGACCGAGGGAGTACACGTGCATGCTCTCACATACACAACCAGGGTGGTTCGCGCGCAAGGGTTGGACTCCTGTCGTGCCTGCGTAAAGTTTTGTTTAACTGATTTCTTTGCTCTACCAACTGACAGGTGGGACCCAGAAACCAGGTGTCAATTTAACCAGTCAACAAAGTGCCACGTTGACTATGTGGCCGGTCAGTAGGGTGCAATATGGTGCTCTACGATGAGCTAGTGATCGTATAATCACCGCAAAACTATATAGTGACCGTAAAGAGCATATTGTTACATACGTTGACCACCAGTGTATTTTTCTCGTTTCAAATTAAGCCATATTAACCAAAAAGGACACAATATGGACTAGTACTAGTACTACTTTGACGTGTCCCGTCAACTCGCCGAACGTGGCGAAGCTTGCTTACTACGCCCTCTCCCTCGCCCACGCATGTGGTGGCTCGCAGGACCAGGAGAGGGTTTTGACTACAACGCCCTCTCCCTCTCCCTCTGCCTTGCCCTCGCCCTCGCAGTGGACGTGTAGCAGTTCAGTCGGTGTCAGATTGCCAGAAGCATATTGTACTGTAGTATCATCATTGTTGGACATTCCGAAGAGGCAAAGAGCCAAGTGCAAGGTTCACACGAGTACGAACTGTCGAACCTCCTGAAGAGGCAAAGAGCCCAGCGCAAGGTTTTATAGGAGTTGTCATTCCTAGTAGGAGTGCTACAACTATAGCGACCGATGCTACTGTATGATGCTGCCACGTCACCTATATCCAAAGCTGTGCCGCCTTTTTTTTCTTAAAGAGCATGTTGGAGACCGTGCAACAACCACACAAGTTGCACGCACACATAACACATTTACTAGTAATAAATTCTAAAGGACAAATGCCAGCATGCCACACAAGTTCATCTCCACTTCATGTGATAAATTTGTGCATGACTAGTCTACATATATTCACAGCGCTACCGTTCACAATTTACCATACTCCACTTACACATTATTGATGGGCTACCTGTCCTCCTCCAGGTTTCAGTCCTAGGTGTTCTTCATGGATGGTACGGTCCATAGCGGTGGGCAACGGGAATCATTGTCGCAACTTTCTAGTCCGGTTCCACACAATGGAAACTCATCCAAGCTGAAGCGGCATAAATCAGGGATAGCGTGTCCCAGCATGTCGTTCATCCGGCGGTGTGCACTCAAGACACAACCATGCTTCATGAACAGCAGGCCTTCGGTGTCGTGCACGGAAGGTGGCATCCGCTTCACAATGGGGTAGCTGTCCCCAATGAAAAGCGAGTACTCTCCAAGAGTGTTCCTCGACACCCACGTAGCATCACGGGGGTCGAATTCGGTGCCATTCAGCTGGTACACGCGGCATCTCAGATCTGGACACATGGTGACGTACATAGTCAAGGTCCATGCATAATAATGTTGTGCTCAAATATGGCGGTCAGTAATACTGTGCAGCAAATATAGTACTACTCCGGTATAGAGGAAGTAAAATAACCGGCTTATTATATATAGCCACTCTTGGCTACATGGATGAGATAGTAAGACATGGAAAAATAAAAATGATGGGAGCTAGTGGGTTCAAGTCTTCAAGGGCCTAGCTAGCTATACGCGTCCTCCAAGGTAAAAAGTACTCCTACTAGTACTAGTAAGTAGTACAACAATGAAAGGGAAGGCGAGAGGGTTAAAAATATAAAACTAAATTGTACTACTATTATAGTAAACATGTCCCAGTCAAGAAAAGAAAATAACTAACAAGTACTACTACTCTAGTACTCTAACACACAACAATGAGAAAATGGAATAACTAGGTAGATGGTGACGGTCCAATCGTGGTAGATTGTGTGACCATGTTGCACATCAGTGGTACCATGGGTAACGACTGCTAAGATAGTTGATCCCAATATGCCAAAGTCAGCTACAAGGATCCAGGTTAGACCGAATCGCGGATGGAAATGCACATCTAGGATCAGCGATCTTATTTTGATCGGGCGATGACTGGTCCCTGCAAAATAATGGAGTACCGTTAGGGATGCAAATGATGGTTTGTGCATTCCGTTTGTAATGTCCCGTACCATAGGATGGCAAACCGATGAAACAAGTCCCTTGGCTTGTCATCGCGAAGATGCATCCTAGATGGCGCATGGCATCTTCGAACGTGTAGGGGAACAAATCTGCAGCCGCCAACATGCGCTAGCCTCTGCCGTTACTGCCTCTTGCATTGACGGCAATCCTTATGTAGAACACCGTGATGAGATAGTAATCGTCGTAGCCGCGTCGCTTTGTCGGCGGGTCTGCAATTGCTATCTTCTTCAATCTCATGTAGGCATCATCATACATATTCAAGCCCAGACAGTCCGGAAGGCCGATCCCAATGGTGGAGAAGGGGTCTACAAGAACGGCCGCACTGCTGTGGATCTTGTGCAAAATAATGGTGGTATCCGGTCGGAGGTATGCAAGCCATCTTCGTTGGCACCGAACCAGACCTATATATAAGACGGTGGGCAATGGAGAAATTATGGGATGGAAATGGAATAACTAAGTACTACATGATCAAACTCCATGACTGGCCTGCTCATCGGACAAAATCCGGCTACCTCTCAACATTGGCAACTCTAGCGGAATCAACGTGCAACCATGGCTAAGAAGCGGTGGACTGTTCGAAGGATTATCCCATAGAAGAACCTTCTCCTCAAGGATGCATGGAAGACCAACAAGCATGGCCTTTTCCCAAGACTGTTTAAGCACCGTCTTAAAAAAGTTGGTGCAGGAAGCACCGAGTCTTGTGCCAGTGAGGACGTTGGAGCGGAGTGCGATTTCTCCCAGAGGATTGTCGTCCAAGGTCTCCCAGCCCCGACGAGGAGGAGAACCGCCTGGCGAATCCATGGGAGCAATGACAAACTACTTTCTCTTCGGGTGGAGGGGAACTGGAGATGAGGAGATAAGAGCGTAGTAACCGCAAGGTCTTGTCCCTTCGCTAAGGAAATTATGCGGGCACGCATAGTGGTAGTGACTTGTTCCCTGCGATGGTGAGGCTATTATTTACTACGTACTCGTACTGTAGTAGTACTAGTACTACTTTCTCAACTAGTAGTGCGATGTACTGTACTTCTAGTATAGTGCAACAGTTTTGAACTGTTGAATCTCAGGGCCAAGGAGCTACAGTTGAAAGTGGAGGGTACTACTGTCCTCTAGAACCATCACTGTACTATCAATGCAGGGAAAGTACACCTACATAGTGGGTACTCTCAGTGCTCTATTCAAGCACGTAGCTGGCCTACTCAGCCGCTCCTCTCACGCACACACTAGCATCCTATTTATCAGCAACGGTTACCGCGGGGGCAGAACATTTGAGTTATTTGATATAGCGTGACTAGGCTTTTCGCTTCCATTTGTGGAGGTGTAAAGGATCTCGTCGAACTTTGTTAGTAGTTCCTTCTTTATGAATGAGATGAGGCAAAGCTTTTGCCTCCATTTCAAAACAACAAAAATCATGTCAAGAGGAACTTCTTTTATATAGCCGATAATGGAGTGAAGTCCATGCGTGCAACGCCACGAGCTACAGAGTAGTAGAGTACTAGCACTTTATGTCGTGGTTTTGTCACGGCAGATGTCCTAGAGAAAGGACTTAGTCGTGGAGCCATCGCAACGGGTTAGCTTGAAGGGGTTAAAGCGGACACGGGGACGCAAGAGAGTTTATACTAGTTCGGCCCCTTCGATGAAGGTAAAAGCCTACGTCTAGTTGTGATGGAATTGATGGGGTTTCGATGACTAGGGAGCAAACAAGCTTTGCCTAAGTCTCGAGTTGTTGTCTGTTTCCTTGAACCGCCGCCGGGTCTCCCCTTATATACACGGGTGACGCCCGTCGGTTCACAGAGTCCCAATACCGGCTCATAGATGTGTCCGGTTTGGTCTCTACTTATTCCTAACTTATAATACAAGTTAAACCCCAATGCCGGTTTACGGCTACAGACCTTGAACCGACTATGGGCCTTGAGCTCTCATCTGCCTTCTTGGGCTTTAACATAATTAACTACTGATGAAGTTAATCCGGCCCAGATAGGCCGGTTTACGCCGAGTAGTAATATCCCCAACATTAGGCCCCAGATTGATTTGAACAGGTTCATGTCAATCCTTAGCAAAAATCTTCATCTTCAACATCTTCTTGTAGTTTGTTGAACCGCCGTGATGTCATCTTCTCTGGTCATTGTAAACCAGCGTGACGTCACCTATTATAAAGATCCTTATCCATGATGCCGCCTTTTTGTTTTTTTTTGTTTAATAGGTCTGCGACAATTAAGGCGACAACTTCATTTCCAAACCCACGGTCCCTTGATTTTCGCGCCTGACTCCTGTCCCTTGCCTTATAAATAAGACCGAAGGGTCATTTCTTTTTCCCCTTCGTGCCCTTCTGCTTCGTCTTCCCCGCGTCGTCCAGCTTCGGAGCTCCGCCGCCGTCGACGACCTCTGCTCCAACCTTGGCTGCTGCATCACCCTGATTGTACCAGAGCATCGCAGCGACCTTCTGTTTCTTCCTCGGCTCCGGTGAGTTCTTCACCTTTTCCTCCGTAGATCCGTTCTAGGGTTTCCAAGTTCTTCAGTGTTCATCGTCTGCTTCGTACTCATATGATAGATCCTAGATGAACCTGTGAACCTTTGCTCTGTGTAGCGGTAGTTCTTAGCATCCGCCCTTACTTATATGCCTCAAGACCATAGATCTACCTGTATCTCTGCCCATTGATTCGGTACTGTTCTTTTTTGAACCTTGAATATTTTCCTTCTTTTCTGAACTTGCTTCGGATCCGTCACTGTAGAGAAATCTTGTGAAATCTGTTTCTGTACACTTATCTATCCGCAATCTCAACTGTTTCAATGCTTAGATCCGGCGGTTTAACTTTGTAGAAAAATTGCCAAACCGGTATATACCATTAGTCCCCTTGTTGAACCGCCAAATGCTGTTGCTTCATAAACTCCGGTTTAGATAGAGTTGTCTCCGGTTTAACATTGTACATACCAGTGCACTTTAATCAATGCATTCTTGAACCAGAATTACCTATCTTGTAGATTTCATCATGGCCAAGCAAGTATATGAGTGCAACTGGGTTCCTTCTCGCACCACAGAGACTCAACTGAACAATTTAGTCCTGATCAGCGCTTTAGGCAGCAAAAACGCCATCCATTGGCAAGCCCCTGGCAAATAATGCCCTCCCACACCTCAAGAAGGAGAGGTCGTCGTTTTCGTAGATCACTTAGCCCGGGGCTTTAAGCCGCCCGGTTCTAAATTTTACCGGGACGTTTTAGCCGATTTTCAACTCCACCCACAAGACACTGGTCCCAACTCTATTACAAACATGTGTCACTTCCAAGTGCTCTGTGAGGTGTTCTTTCAAGAGGAGCCCATAGTGGAGTTGTTCATAGACTGTTTCCATCTAAACCGCCGTACTGAGTTTTCTGACGGTTCCAATACGGAATTGGGCAGTGTGGCGATTCAGAAAAGGAAAGAGGTCACATACCCTCATGCCAAGCTGCACAGCCACCCCAAAGAGTGGAATCAAACATGGTTCTATTGCAAAGACACCTCCCCTGCTGGTGAAAATCCTTTGCCTGACTTTCGTCCGGAGCGGCTTAGCAATACACACCCCTTTCCGCCAAGGTTGACTGCCAAGGAGAGAAGCAAATACGCTCCTCAACTGTCCAAGCTCAGAGCCTTCATGGCCAATGGCTTAACAGGAGTTGATCTCGCTCGCTGTTGGATATCGTGGAGCATACTGCCCCTTAGTCAGCGCTCCGGTTTGATGTGCGAGTATACTGGCAGTGTTGATGACCCACTGCGACATGCTAACATCCAGCTTACCGACGAAGAAATCACAGAGGCTGTGAATAAAATGCTGAATGAACCGGAACACGTCTGTGCTCGAACCGGCCTGCTTCCCTTCTGCGCCACCAACAAACCGCCAGCTGTAAGAATTTGATTTTTTTACTGAACCTATTATTGATATATCTGGTCATTGTTTAATATAAATGTCTGTTTAAACAGGGTAATGATCCGTTTTGGACCAAGAAACTTCCCCAGGAGAAGCCAGAAAAACCAGACAAACCGGAGCGACCAACCCGGCCAAAGACTAAAGTCGTGAAACGACCTGCTCACAAGAAGAAAACCACTGCATCTTCTGATCCGGCTCCTGATGATGATGTGGATAATCCGGACCTTGAGGTAGAGCTTGACTCACTTGGCTTATTTTTCATGCATCTTATTGATGATGATATTTGTCAGGATGATGCCGAAGCCAGCCATGCTGATGCTGCAGAGGTAATTATTCTCTCTTCCGATTCAGAACCTTTACCTTCACTAAAATTCCATCAGGCAAACCGGAAAGTTAAATTTTCTCATCCTCTTGGTTACTTGGATCCCAAATTTCTTATGAAGACCCAACAACACGAAGCTCGCTGCACAACCGGCACAGCGTCCAAGTAGTTACCTCCGCCGGTTTACCGAACAGTCCGGTTCGGAAACATCGTTCAGAGGTCTCTAATTTGCTTGTCAGTGCTTGTCCTAAAGCGGGCTGTTTTCGTCAACCTCTTAATCCATCTGACTCCGATTATCAGGTTACTTCCCACTCATCCTCTGGCGAGTCATCGGCTACTCAGCTGCCACCGCTCAAAATGGTGCTTGGGTAAGCTATACTTTATCACAATATTTCCAGTACATCACCTTGGAACATACGCTGTATTTGACTTGGTTATTCCTTTCAGGGCCAAGCCTAGGCCGAGCAAGAAGGCTCGCCTGGATAAAGCGTCCGAGGAGGATGCCATCCCTGAACCGGGCAAAACACCAGATCTTGAAGCGGCTATTCCTGAAGATATACCCAATGATCCACCGCGGTGAGATGACGATCTTATTGCTGAAGAGAGGCCTATTGATACCTCAAGTCCTGTCAACCAACCCACAAGCCCCATCCGGATTGAGAAATCCACCAATCCCTCAAAGCCTATTGATAAGCCAACGGCCCCAGTGCAAACCGGAGATGCCAAGGATGATGAGGTTGTTATTACTGGCATTGGTCGCACAGAGCCAGGCAATCCCGTTGCTTTATCCAGACACACTGGCAAGGAAGAATTTGCTGCCATTGGCAAGGGAAAATGGAATGCCGATCTGACAACTTATGCCGCTTTGAACGCCCAAGATCTCCATTCCGGCTATCTGAACTGGCTATACACCAGCCGTGACTATGAAGCTGGTCTGGTTAATATGATGAAAGAGAAATTTGAGGTAACTTCCATGTGCTTTTTCCTGCTTGGATATTTCAATCTTGTTAACTCTCCTAGCCCCCAAGGGCCGGTTTAGAATCTGCATCCAAACCGAGACTTCCCAATGCTTCGGTAGTCGCTGATGTAGCCCCCAAGGGCCGGTTCAACTTAGTGTAGTTAAACTGGGACTTGCTAATATAAATCCCAATGCTTCGGAATTCGCTGATGTAGCTCCCAAGGGCCGGTTTAACTTAGTGTAGTTAAATCGGGACTTTAAGTATTTGAGATCGCCGCATCAGAATACATCCGAGAAAATAGCCATTAGCCCCCAAGTGCCAAGTTGAATACTTGTATTGACCTTGGGACTTTATAATCAAGTGAAATATGAAGATCGAATAGGCATTAGCCCCCAAGCGCCAAGTGCATAACTTGTTATATGGTTGGTGCTTCAATTCTTGCACTGCTTGCTGAATCATATAACTATTTGTATGCTGGCTGAGCTGAAGACAAAAGAGACCCAAATCGCCGATCTCCAAGAAAATCCGAAGTCCCAACAGACTGAAACTTCAAAAGCAAAAGAGGAGTTGACCAGCGCATTAAGCGTCATGGAACAGCTTAAGAAGGATTTCAAGAAGGAGCGGGCGGATTGGGCTACTGAAAAATCGGCTTTAACCAAACGAGCAGAAGACGCCGAGGCTGCACTAAAACCGCTGGTGGACGAACTAACCAGCATAAAGAGGCACGTGCATGCCATGACCGCTGCTATCTTTGGTAAGCTGGTTTGATTTCTGAATTGATTCGGCCGTCTTACAGAGCTGCCAGTTTGTTAACCCTTTGTGATATTTCAGGGACACGCATTGGTCACTTGGGGTCCGATGTGCGGAAGAAATTGAAAGCCGCCTACACGTTGATCGAACAACTGTACACTGGTGCACATCGGATCATCTGTACTGCATCCCACAACAATCCGGCGCCCACTTTGATTCAGGACACTCTGAAGAAACTGTTGGTGCTTCCTGCCCAGGTTGAAGAGCTGAAGAAATCTGCTGCTCGAACCGGTGCGATCAATGCCTTAATCCGGGCAAAAGCTTGGGTGCCGGATTTTGATCCTATTGAAGCGGCTCAGGGCTATCCCAGCTTGAAGGAAGACGGGACAGAGTTTAGTGAAGCGGATCTGCGAGCAATAAACCGGGAGGTGCGTCCGCTAGCTTGTCAATTGGCTGAAGAAGCAGACTTGTCTCACTATCAAGCCCATTATGACAATCAAAACAAGCGAGTAGCTGCACCAATTCATGAAGCAGAAAATCTTATCCCTCCAATCCGTAAGCATACTTATGCTCCCGATATTGAACCGTCGTTGCTGATCCATGATGAAGCTATCTTTCAAGCATTAATGGGAATTGACTGGACAACTGTTGATTTCCAGCCGCTGGGTAGAGAAACTAAAGTTGAAGCGGCGTGGGATGACCCACAACCATCAGGCCAGGCTGGTGACCAAGCTTGAACCGGAAGCCGGTTTAAACTGCTTCTCCTTTGAAAAAACAATGATCTTATTGTGGGCACTGTGTTGCCTTGTAATAGGCTAGCTGGCACTCTTGATCTTAATATGCCTTCGTGCATAACCACTTCAACTTGTGCTTCCTTTGGGTGATGAACTTTCCAAAGTATTTTCTGCCATCGTTGGGCATGAAGTTGGCTTAGCCAATCTTGAAGCGGAGGTTTATAAACCCACACTGTGGGAGGAGATAGCAGCTCCTGTATATAATGCCGGTTTACCATGTAAATCATGCCGGGTTATAAGAAAACACCGTGTTACTCCATAATAGGATGTTAATAAAAAGTCAAACCGGGCAAATAGTCTCCGGACTAAAAATGGACCGTGTTCCGTCAATTGACAGTGTGAACCGGTTTAAAATTTTGTCAGTTTAAAAAACGCAACAAAAAAAAGAAATATCTATCAAAGAAAATTGTGAAGAAAAGGTAATGATAAAACCGTTTGCAAAAAGAGGCTTATTTGAGCCGATCAGATGGCGTTACCATGGTCAGACACGACCAAGCTCCCGATAGGTGTAGCTATGGTTCAAGTCAGCCAGGTCCCCAAATGAAACCGTGGCATTTATGCTGATCAAGAGGCGTGGCAATGGTTCGAGTTCGACCAAGCCCCCAAGTGATTCTGTGGCCTTAGGCCGATCAAGAGGCATGACTGGTTCAGACGTGACCAAGTCCCCAAGTGATCTGGTGGCTCTCGCCTATCAAGAGGTGTTGCATTGGTTCGAACACGACCAAGCCCCCAAGTGATATAACATGATGCTTTTGAAAAGCTAACTCAAGGGGTAAACCGGAGGCCGCTTTAGAACAACTCCGTGTAACCACACATGATGTAAAAGAACAGATACCCCGCTTTAGCTGAGGTTCCGGTTTATTATATTTAATCATCATATATACATCGTCGTAATATGTACATAAGTAGAGCCAATGGCTCAGGTATAGTAAGGCCGAAGATGAGCTATGTTCCATGGCCTGTTGGTCTCCTCCTCTGATGTACGTGAGTCTTTATGCTCTCGAATATCGATCAGATAGTATGACCCGTTGTGTAGATTCTTGCTGACCACGAAAGGTCCCTCCCAAGGTGTGGATAGCTTATGCATATCAGTCTGATCTTGGATGAGCCGAAGCACCAAATCTCCTTCCTGAAAGGTTCTGGTTCTGACTCGGCGACTGTGATAACAACGAAGATCCTGTTGGTAAATCACTGAGCGGGCGGGTGCTATGTCACGTTCTTCATCTAGCAGGTCCAAAGCGTCTTGCTGTGCTGTCTCATTGTCCGCTTCAACATAAGCCGCCACACGAGGTGAGTCATGACGGATATCACTGGGGAGAACCGCCTCCGCTCCGTAAACCATGAAGAACGGTGTGTATCCTGTTGATCTGTTGGGAGTATTGATGCTCCATAACACAGATGGTAACTCTTCTACCCAACAACCCGGTGTTCTCTGCAAAGGAACCATAAGCCGGGGCTTGATGCCTTTCAAGATCTCTTCATTAGCCCTTTCTGCTTGACCATTAGACTGTGGGTGTGCCACTGATGAAACGTCAAGCCGGATGTGCTCCCGTTCGCAAAACTCCTTCATGGCACCCTTGGATAAATTGGTACCATTATCTGTGATGATACTGTGTGGAAAGCCAAACCAGAAAATCACTTTTTTGATGAACTGAACCGCCGTGGCCGCATCACACTTGCTAACAGGTTCTGCCTCCACCCACTTTGTAAACTTGTCAATCGCCACCAGGAGGTGGGTCTTCTTATCTTTGGACCTGTTGAAAGGCCCAACCATATCCAGCCCCCAAGTCGCAAACGACCAAGTAATTGGAATCATTCTCAATTCTTGAGCCGGCACATGAGTACGTCTTGAAAACTTTTGGCAACCGTCACATCGTCTCACCAGATCCTCCGCATCAGCATGAGCAGTTAACCAATAGAAGCCATGGCGAAACGCTTTAGCTACAAAAGATTTCGAACCGGCATGGTGACCACAATCTCCTTCGTGGATCTCACGCAAAATTTAACAGCCTTCTTCAGGAGACACACAACATTGAAACGCCCCTGATACACTGCAATGATGCAATTCGCCATTGACAATAGTCATGGACTTGGACCGCCGGATTATTTGTCGGGCCAGAGTCTCATCCTCTGGTAACTCACCCCGGTTCATGTACGCCAGGTAACGAAGCGTCCAATCCGGAATGACATGAAGAGCTGCCACCAATTGAGCCTCCGGATCAGGAATAGCCAAGTCCGCTTCACCAGGGAGCTTGACCGATGGGTTGTGCAGCACATCCAGAAAAACATTGGGTGGGATCGGTTTGCGCTGAGAGCCCAACCGGCTTAAAGCGTCCGCCGCTTCATTCTTCCCTCGGTCCACGTGGTCCACCTGATAGCCTTTAAAGTGATCTGCAACAATATCCACCTCACGACGATATGCTGCCATGAGTGGGTCCTTGGAGTCCCAAGTGCCAGATACTTGTTGAGCCACGAGGTCCGAGTCACCGAAACACTTAACTCAACTTAGATTCATCTCCTTAGCCATCCAGAGATCATGGAGCAAGGCTTCATACTCAGCTGCATTGTTAGTACAAGGGAACATTAAGCGGAGAACGTAACAAAACTTATCACCTCATGGGGAAGTTAATACGACTCCAGCCCCCGAGCCTTCCAATTGCCTGGATCCGTCAAAATGGATGGTCCAATATGTGTGATCCGGCTTTTCTTCAGGTGCTTGTAGTTCCGTCCAATCATTGATGAAATCAACAAGTGCTTGAGACTTAACCGCCGTCCGAGGCACATACTTCAATCCGTGCGGCCCAAGCTCTATAGCTCACTTGGCAATCCGGCCAGTTGCTTCCCGGTTCTGGATGATATCCCCCAAAGGAGCAGAACTGACCACCGTAATTGGGTGCCCTTGGAAGTATTGCTTAAGCTTACGGCTTGCCATAAAAACTCCGTACACCAGCTTCTGCCAATGCGGATACCTTTGCTTGGACTCAATGAGTACCTCACTGATATAATAGACCAGATGTTGAACCGGATGCTCCTTACCTGCCTCCTTTCACTCCACCACAATAGCCACGCTGACCGCACGAGCATTAGCAGCAACATATAGCAGTAACGGCTCCTTCTCAATGGGAGCGGCGAGCACAGGCAGATTGGCTAATTGCCGCTTTAAGTCCTCAAATGCTTCATCAGCAGCGGAACTCCAGACGAACTGATCTGTCTTCTTCAACATCTAATACAAAGGGATTGCCTTCTCACCAAGGCGGCTGATAAACCGGCTTAACGCGGCAATCCAGCCTGCTAGGCGTTGAACATCATTGATACACTTCGGTTTAGCCAGGGAGGTGATGGCTGTGATCTTCTCCGGATTAGCCTCAATTCCCCTGTTGGACACCAGAAAACCCAATAACTTGCCTGTCGGTACACCAAAGACACACTTGGACGGATTAAGCATCATCTTGTACGTCCTCAGGTTATCAAAGGTTTCCTTCAAATCGTCAACCAGAGTCTCCTTCTCCATGGACTTAACCACGATATCATCCATGTAAGCATGTACATTACGGCCAATCTGCTTGTGAAGACAATTTTGTACACACCGTTGATAAGTTGCCTGGGCACTCTTGAGCCCAAAGGGCATAGACACATAGCAGAAGGCTCCAAAGGGAGTTATGAATGCCGTCTTCTCCTGGTCCTTAACTGCCATTTTGATCTGATGATAGCCAGAATATGCATCCAGAAAACTTAAACGCTCACAACCCGCCGTAGCATCAATAATTTGATCAATACAGGGGAGGGCAAAAGGATCTGCTGGACAAGCCTTATTAAGATCTGTGTAATCCACACACATGCGCCAGGTGCCGTTTTTCTTAAGGACCAGCACCGGATTGGCAAGCCACTCAGGGTGAAAAACTTCAATAATAAAGCCAGCTGCTAAGAGCCTGGCTATCTCTTCTCCAATCACCTTGCGTCTTTCTTCGTTAAACCGGCAGAGGAACTGTTTCACCGGTTTGTATTTAGGATCCACATTAAGGGTGTGCTCAGCGAGTTGCCTTGGTACACCTGGCATGTCAGAGGGCTTCCATGCAAAAATGTCCCGATTCTCACGGATGAACTCGATGAGCGCGCTTTCCTATTTCGGATCCAAGTTGGCACTGATGCTGAACTGCTTGGATGAATCGCCAGGCACGAAGTCAACAAGCTTAGTTTCAGCTGCCGATTTGAACTTCAGGGCCGGATCATGCTCCGTAGTTGGCTTCTTTAATGGAGTCATGTCCGCCGGATCAACATTGTCCTTATAATACTTCAGCTCCTCGGCGGCACAAACCGACTCTGCGTAGGCCGCATCTCCTTCCTCGCACTCCAAAGCGATTTTATGGCTTCCGTGAACCGTTATTGTCCCCTTGTGACCCGGCATCTTGAGCTGCAAATACACATAACAGGGCCGTGCCATAAACTTGGCTTAGGACGGTCGCCCAAATAGGGCGTGATATGGACGTTGGATTTTCAGCACTTAAAACATCAATGTTTCCGACCCAGAATCATGATCATCTCCAAAGGCCACTTCCAGAGCTATCTTACCAACAGGATATGCTGACTTGCCAGGTACCACACCGTGGAACACCGTATTGGATGGTTTGAGATTTTTATCTGTTAGTCCCATACGACGGAAGGTCTCATAGTACAAGATATTAATGCTGCTCCCTCCATCCATGAGCACCTTGGTGAACTTGTAACCTCCCACCTGAGGCGCCACCACCAGAGCCAACTGACCCGGATTATCAACCTGGGGAGGGTGATCCTCTCTGCTCCATATGATTGGCTGTTCAGACCAGCGTAGATAACGGGGCACGGCCGGTTCAAAAGAGTTGACTGCCCGCCTCTGAACCTTCCGGTCTCGCTTGTCCAAACTAGTGGTGAAGACATGGTACTGCCCACTATAATTGCTTTGGGTTGCTCTGGTAACCCGACTGCTGCTGCTGCTGGTTGTAACCACCCTGGTTGTTCTGACTATTTTGATTGTTATGTCCGCCCGGATTACCATTAAATCCTGAACCGGAATTTCCTCCACCGTAACCCGGCCCGGATCCTGAGCCACTGCCGGAGCCGTGATCATACCGGAACGCATTAGAATTCTTGAACTCCTGCATAATGAAGCAATCCTTCCAAAGGTGGTTTGCTGGCACCTCCTTCGTCCCATGCTTAGGACAGGGCTGGTTCAATAGATAATTTAAGCGGTCCGGGTTAGGGTTAGGCGCTCCACTGCGATTCGGCGGTTTACCCTTGCGTCGCTGACCCTTGTCCTGCGTGTTAGTATTAGCCACGAAGTCCATGTTGCCATCCACTTTACGCTTGCCTCCGTTGCCGTTACCTGCCGAGTGGTGCTATTGACCTTTGGAGTTGCTGTTCTTCTTTCCCTTCCCGGTCTTGTCGTCATCAGACTCGGGATCCTTGGTACTATCAGAATCAGCATACTTTAACAAGGCAGCCATGAGGGTCCCCATGTCAGTGTAGTGGCGCTTCATCCGTCCTAATTTCAGCTTTAGGGGCCCAAACCGGCAATTGCTTTCTAGGGTTATAACCGCGGTGTCAGCGTTGATGCGGTCTGATGAATGCAGAACCTGCGAGACTCGGTGCACCCAATGAGTCGTTGATTCTCCTTCCTCCTGGACACAGGCAGCTAAGTCCACTATCGACATAGGCTGCTTACATGTATCCTTGAAATTACTAATAAACCGGGCTCGTAATTGGTCCCATGAACTAATAGAATTGGCCGGTAAGCTTTTTAACCAAGTACGGGCCGTTCCTTCGAGCATCATGGTGAAGTACTTCACACATGCCGCATCATCCACATCAAGCATTTCCATGGCCATCTCATAGCTCTCCGCCCATGTCTCTGGAGGTTGATCTGCCATGTAATTTGGTACCTTGCGCGGGCCTTTGAAATCCTTGGGCAGGCGCACATTGCGTAAAGCGGGGACAAGGCAAGGTACCCCCAAAGAACTAGAAGTAACACTAGGTTCGATCGAGATAGTTGGACGAAGTGGCGTAAGCTGCCGAGCCTGATACTGTGCAGCTAACTCGGCCTCCCTGCGCGCTCGGGCCCGGTCCACCACTTCCTGAGCGTTATTGGTACCACCCGCCGGATTGTTGCCGCGGGGTGCTCCACGTTGTTCATTACTTGATACAGCCGGTTCATCCATACGCCTGCTATAGCTCCGGCTTGGACGGGGGGTCGAGTGGATCCGGTCGCGGCTGTACGAGTATGCTTCCTGTTGGACCAAAGCTGTCCTAAGAAGCTCTTTGACCCGTCGCATCTCTACCGCCTGCGGCGAGTCACCTTCAATTGGAATGGCCTCCAGCCGTGCAGCAGCGGCAACGAGATTGTCCATCGGGTTGGAGTAGTGACCCGGAGGTGTTGAAATAGCCTGAGGTATAACAGTGTTTTGACGAGGCAGATCCATCAGACGGGGCTGAACCGGCGCGCCAGTCCCAGGAGCTTCCGCCCGGTTTCCCTCCAGCGGGTTAATGGTTCTTGCTCCTGGGGTGTTGAAAAGGTCTCTGGCCTCGAAGACCGAAGGCAAACGGGACCGGTACTTCCTCCTCATGACTTCATGCGACGCATTCTGGTCCAACATGAGCCTGTAGGCTTGTGCGTCTAAAGCGGCCCGCTCTACGGTCATCCTGGTGTTCTCAGCTGCCAGGTCCGCCTTGGCCTAGGTGATCTGTTCCTTCACCTTTGCAATCTCCGCGTTGTGGACGTCCTGATCCGCCGGGTTAGCTTCTTCCATAAGCGCGGCCAATGCATCAAATAGATCTGATAGAACTTGAGCCGGCGGGCGTACAGAGCTTCATGCCCCGGCAGCCGTCGCGGCTACTGAACCGGAGGTCATTGGCGTAGCGGTCGAAGAATGAAGCGCTGCTTGTGTGCCAGCCATGAATATTCCAACTCGGTTGGGTAGATCAGAGGAGTCCGGAATACTGTCGCCATCGGAACAGCCCCCAATCCGGCCATCTTGTAGCTGATATAGAGATTCAGTTTCTCCGGTTGATGACTCGTCGCCGGAATAAACGACGGTCTCGCCGCGAGATCCCGATCCATCCTCGTAACTTCCTCCATGGATTACTCCCACGAAGGCACGCTTCACGGCCGGTTTAACCCGAGCAGACCGCACACACTGAGCCGTTTCGACGAGGTCGGTGCAGATGTCCGGCTCAGGGCCCGGTTCACCGATCTTGCCGATGAAAACGTGTATGCCACCAAAGGGGACCCGGTACCCGTACTCAACTGAGCCGGCCTCGGGGCCCCAGCCTGCATCATCGATGTAGAGCTTGCCGTGACGACTCTTAGTCATCCGGCCCACAGCGTAGCCCTCGAGTCCTTCAAAGCGGCCCTCCAAGAACTTGAAACCATCGCGTGATGGCCCCACGGTGGGCGCCAACTGTCGTGGTTTTGTCACGGCAGATGTCCTAGAGAAAGGACTTAGTCGTGGAGCCATTGCAACGGGTTATCTTGAAGGGGTTAAAGCGGACACAGGGATGCAAGAGAGTTTATACTAGTTTGGCCCCTTCGATGAAGGTAAAAGCCTACGTCTAGTTGTGATGGAATTGATGGGGTTTCGATGACTAGGGAGCAAACAAGCTTTGCCTAAGTCTCGAGTTGTTGTCTGTTTCCTTGAACCGCCGCCGGGTTGTCCCCTTATATACACGAGTGACGCCCGTCGGTTTACAGAGTCCCAATACCGGCTCATAGATGTGTCCGGTTTGGTCTCTACTTATTCCTAACTTATAATACAAGTTAAATCCCAACGCCGGTTTACGGCTACATGCCTTGAACCGACTATGGGCCTTGAGCTCTGATCTGCCTTCTTGGGCTTTAACATAATTAACTACTAATGAAGTTAACCCGGCCCAGATAGGCCGGTTTACGCCCAGTAGTAATATCCCCAACACTTTATGTATAGAGCCATATTGCACAGTTCCCAATGTTGCGCCAGGCTTTTCCGGCTCCTCGGGCTTAATTGGGAGGCGCTAGTTTAAATATGCTAGCTGATGAGGAACCTGCAAGCGAGGTGCGGCTAGGGCGAGCACGCATGCGGGAAACTTTGCATGGTGTGAATTGATATATAGGAGTACTACTCTAGCACGCGAGCCATGAGATGATGGGAGGGAAAACCTGTTCACGTGGCTGGGCTATCCAGTGCACCCAGATTGTGATGCGACACGTTCGTTCGACTTCAAAAGTCAAACTACCAGTGTACAATATTGGCTCGCAGAGAAGTTACATCTAAAAAAAGGCCATCGTGCTTTCGGCCAGGATCGAACCCACAAAACGAGCTATACACTCCCGTGACCACTACTAGTACTCGGTGGAGTACAACGAAACCTAGAATCGCCTTTTGTCGCTAGTACATTGTTCCTTAAAAGAAACCACTAATAATGCTAAGAAACCACTAATAATGCCAAGGAACTACTACCACTTGCATACATGGCAGACTTAAGATAAGACTACCTTATCAACCATTGTACATACCCTTACCAACCAGCCCTACCAAGAAATGACTACTCTACAAAGTGCCGTTATAGGCACGTTCAACCCATGTCGCCCCTTAAGTCAACGCCTTCTATTTGACCAAAAAGTTAGGCGTTATGTCTTGTGGGACCTACATGTCAGTCTGGACAAAAATCCCCGACTGACCTGCTACCTCCGGCCCGTCCACCTAGTCATCCTCGACCATGGGACGCAACTACCACGGCCGGCAGAAGGCGAGGTCAAAACCACCAGAGGTGCGGAGCCCATCTTGCGGCAGCCCGGATGCCAGCTCTGTCCAGTGCTCGTGGCCGCTAGCTAGCCAAGATAGCTCACACCCTACTAGATGCATCCAGCTGCTTGTCTGCAAGGTTTGCTAGCTAGGTTGGCACGACGGTGCGGCGGCTTGCTCGCACACGCCGTGCTAAGGCCAGCCATCTGGCTCGAGCGAAGGCCAGCGGGGCGGCTTGCTTGCGCATGAGTCACGCTCACGCCAGCCAACCAACCCGTGCGGAGGCCAGCGCGGCGTCCGGCCCGTTGGGCGGAGCGGAGGCCAACTTGCTCATCACTAGCGCCACCGACGAACACGCATTAGTACTGTTTGAAGTAATGTTCAGAAAAAATAATGATTTGAGGAGGAATAATAGGATAGAAGGTCAGATGTGTGTCCCTCGTGTCAACGGTCAAATAAAATGTGTTGGTTTAAGCTGCCTCGTCAGCACGGATGTGTGGGCCAGCCCTGTCGTAAACGAGTTTAAACGAGCCTAATCGGCACTAGGTAGTAGTTTTTTTGGCGTGGATTAGGAAAATTTGGGTATGTTTTTGCTATTTTTGTACAATAGTTTCTTCCTAGGGCTGGTTGAAAGTGGTAGTTTTTTGTTAAATACTCTACATATTGTAAGTAGGAGTGAAAGTTAAGCTTTGGAAGCCAATAAGCAAGGGTAGTTACATAGTGCCTACGTGTACATGACTGAAACTAAATATCAACCATGAGTGACAAATATCTTGATGGAAAACTCAAAACTATAGAAATACTAGCATTTTTGCATTGGTTGGAAATACTAGCAATGTTCACGTGCGTTGCAATGGATCATAATTAGAATAATAGTTATTCACAAACTTGATCTAAAACACTCTAATTTTGATATACATATATCACTAGAGATATATTATGTTTCAATCAGAATATATTCCTTGGGCTGTTTTGGTGAGGTGATGGCGGGATGTGGTTGGTTTTAAGATACTAATTATGGGTTTTTCTGCAAATTGGTAGAGAAGTGGGATGTTGGTGAGAAAAGGCAACAACTTACCTCACAGTCATTAGATGTAGATCTAATGGTCAGAAATGATGGATGGCAGACACACCATCATCACCAACTAAGTCTTTTGTAGGAGTACTAGCAAGATGTCCGTGCATTGCATGGAACATCAAGATGCATTTTTGAATAAAACACCTATTGTGATTGACCCATGCGGGAGTAATCCCACGTGTAAAAACTAATAATATCTCAAGAAAGAGGAGATAAGGTGAAGAGGAGTGGGGCGTGGAGGTGATTGGTGGTCGAACTGAGCGGACGCATGGGGATGGACGATGACAGCAGCGACCACCATGCCATTTTGTTCCAGAGACTTCCTTTTTTAATTGCTCAACAATGAGGTTGTTGGAGATAAGGATGAACTAGGGAAAGCCTTGTCTACAAATGTGGAGAGAGGTGCGGGTATCTTTTAGTTTAATTTCTATCCATCAAATATAGATCGGATGGTCTATATTGCAAGATGGCACGTGTACCATCATCACCAACTCAGGTTTTTTACAAGAGAAGAAATATAAGTATGGAGATACAAACGTATTATCGATACTTGTTTCCGTAAACTTGGATCTACATTCTATTCAACGACTCAGCATGTGGGGCCTTAGCACAATGACTTCTCGACTGTGTAAAACAGAGGTTTTCCCCTCGCCGATAAGGAGGGGGTGACGGCGACGTGCTTTCGGCTTGCTCTAGTCCTAGTAGTCATACTATGTGGACTACGCACGTCTAGATTTATTATTTTTCATGTCTCGTGTTCGCCGTACTACCATGACTATTGATGAATAGACGGTAAGTTATTCACGGGAAAACCTTTGTTGAGCGTGTGTGCGAGAGAGACAGTGTGCGTGTGTGAGATGTGTAGAGACTGATGCAATGAAAAGAGATTCTTTGTGTATCTGTGTGTGGGCGATAGAGAGAGACATGTACATGGGGATTTGTGTTGTGTAACATGGAGACACATAGACATAATCAGAGAGTGAGTGTGTGAGATACACATGCGAACATGGGGAGAGATGTGTGAGTTAGAGAGATGGAGAATTTTGGTGTGCATCTGAGATAGAGAGGGGGGATATATACATACCTAGAGATGGAGAGAATATGCAAGGGTGTGTGTCTTAAAAGAAGGATCTAGAAAGATCGGTGTTTGCGCGTGTCTGTGTGTGTTTGTGCGCGCATTTTTGTGTGAGAGGGAGTGTGTGTATGTGGAGTAGAGAGACCACTAATGATGTAAACCTTGTATAGGGAAGGGGGAATGGTGTGACATGTGTGTCAAAGAGAGACAAAGGCATGTGTAGTAGCGAGCTAGCATGGGTGCGGGCGGGGAGCAGACTATTTGGAAGAGACATCGAGTGTGTGTGGGAGAGGGGTGTGAGAGCGGGAGAGAGAGAGCGAGCGACGGAGAGAGAGAGAGAGAGAGAGAGAGAGAGATAGAGGAAGAGAGGGGGAGAGAGAGGGGTCGTTTGTGTGCAGAAGTAGCGTATAGATAGGGAGGCAATGCTGATGTTGTTTGAAAGTGGCCTATGTATGGAGACGCAAGGGAAGCGAGTCATCGTGTGTGTGATAGGGACTTCATGAGATGATTAGAATAGATGGTGTAGAGAACAACGTGCGAGAATGAGAATGATGATACATTAGGGAGCTATGGAAAGAGTCACGGCATATATGTATACACGGAAGGAGTTGGGGCGGGTCCGCATGTGGGAGAGATAGAAAGGGAAGAGTGGTGCACAAGGAGACAAAGTGTGCTTGTTTGCAGTGGGGGTGGTGTGTGAGGTGAGTGTGCGAGAACCACATAACTAGGGAGATAGACGTTTGGGGCGACGTTTTTTGTTTATAGGAAAGAAACACTCTACATAGTGTGTGTGCTTGGGAAATAGAGATGCCGAGAGACCTAGAGAGTGGGGGAAGAGATGTGTGCATGCTCGAGAGACAAAGTGATAGAGACCTATATTGGGGTCCGGACTTTAGAAGGGAGGGGGCTGTTAATGTGCTCATGTGTTCGTGTCCAGGGGAGAGAACGACTTGTGTGTGTGGGGGGGGGGAGTGGTTGGCTTTAGATAAAGAGTGAGGTGTCTATATTTGAGGGACTTTAGCGTAATTGAGATATATATGGTCAATAGTGTGTCAACTCATGGTTGATCAATTTGTTTCATAGTTTGGACAAGGAGATAATGATACTTTTGAACATGCGTGATATACCTTGAAGTACCAGAATTACAAACCTAAGATTAGAATTTGGGAATTTGATTCCATCATTAGCTTTTGTAATTCATTTAAATGGAGGTACCATTTTAAGCAGGGAATTCGTGATTTCAAATTCATATATCAAACCTAGAGATATACACATACGAGCATGTTCAAACTTTGTAATCATCCACTTTATTCATACACATACACATTTTTGCTTTTTTCATCATATTTAGGATAAACACATTTGGAATTTCATTTGAATTGGACCGTATGATGGTATTTTCTTGTACTAGCTCAATGATCCATATTTGAATTGACTTAGGTAATTAATTTCTTCTTCTTAACCCAAGAACAAATTGGATCGATTTTTGATAAATCGAATTCAATTAAGATAGAGGAAATTCAGATAGCAATTTCTGAGCCATATGAGGTAGGAAACTCTCAAGTATGTTCTAAGTGAAGGAACTAACGATACTTCCACATATTATGGGTAACGTAGGAGACATCCCTATTTCCCCCCGAGGGTCTTAATTACCACTGCTTAGATTTCAATTTGCCTCTAACCATCAAATTATATGTGAATAACCCATCCTCCTCTCTTTGAAACAAGGGGCACTAATGGACAATCTAAGTTTCGAGTTGGAGACATTGATTTTCAAAACATGTACTTTTTTGCGTCCAAAACAAATAAATTCCCATCCATGATATCATAGTCGGCCGTACAAGATCAGAACACTTAATTTCAGGCGCCAAAAGCTTTCAAACTTCCTGCTCACATCGAAATATCTCGCGCCCGAAAGTTTAGCCCTGCGATATTCCTATTTTACCCCTGCCACATGAACGGAAAAGGGCTGCTTTGGTAACTCCATTGTTTTCCCTTCTTTGCCCCCAACATTCATCCCTAGAGCCCATCCCCTTCCCCTCCCCGACCCCCCAACCATGCCAAGCCGCCGAATCTAGTCCTCCACCGCAGCGGTGGACCTCACACCCTGCCGGATCTACCTTCCGCACCTTGGAACCCCCAACTGCCAACTCACCACTTTACCGGAGCCGCTTCAGCGACTGGCTTGTCCACCGCTCCAGATCTCCTTGGCTGCCATCATGGTCCACCGCACAAGATCTGCTTAACAGGTGCCCTCGTCCAACACCGTGTAGGCCCTTCACCGATTCACTCGTCCGCCCCATCGTTGGCCCTTCATACAGGCCCTCGTCCGCTACAACAGATTCGCCTCACCGAAAGAACTGTACATCGCGCCCGCCGACGCCTTCGTCCACTACACCGGACCTGCTCCACGGACGCCATATTCAACTCCACCGGCCCTACTTTACTCCTTCGGTTTTTCTCTTCTTTATCGCCAAACTATTCACTTACCATAGATGAGATTTCTTGTATGTTGACAGGCGTCGCAACCGAAGCACCGAAGCCGCTTCAACAACGATGAAAGCCGTCCCAAACTCAACCGCAACACGAGCACCATCGACGATGCTTAGCTATCAAGTATTACAATGATACCCATACGCCACCGAGAATCAAGTACTATTATCCAATTGCTGGCGCCTATGTTCACATTCTTAGCATAATCACCGCACCTTTGAATTTCTTCAGGGAATCATTCAATTTTTCATGAGATGCGTTATTCTGCTTGCACCTATAGGGCCATACTTCTGGCAGTGAACATGTTACATGTGCTAAATTACAAACCAGTGCACATATAGTTATGATGCTTTAGTTTTGTCCTATGTATTATTGTACTTCCTAGATAGCACTGCCTACTATTTTACTTCTTGCATGCTATATTTATGATAATGGTGTTTCTCTGATGCCACCTGTTGGTTCCATCAGACTGGTTCATGTTCTCTATGCTTAATTACACATTAGCAAACTAGCATGTGGTTCCGCTACTTTTTGTTTGTTTTACCCTACATTTTCTGATGCTAGCTATTACATCACTACTCCGAGCCTCTATTCATTACTTTTTTGTGCGTTCTTGATCTTCCCAAGTTGCATGACTAATTTGATGCTTCTATTAATTATGGAGCTGCCAACCCCATCAAGCAAAATATTTGTTCTTTTGGGGCTGGCACCTCGAACAAGCATGAAAATAGAGTGAAGCACATATATTGTCGTGTAAGCACACCCCCTTCTTTCATTAGTTTGTATGAACCATTGATGATAAATTTGAACCAATGCATGCGATTAAAATTAATTTTACCTAAATGGAGGGTGCAGAATAAACTACAACAACTAGATTTGCAACCACGGGATGCTGGCAATATCTTCAAAGAACATTGGAATAGCAGTGAGGCTTCACAACAACATATGGTACGCCAGTGTGTTTTAGTACATGTGAAATGTAATGCGCGTGGGATGCTTTCTTGGCTTGTTCCCTCAACATGTAATCCTACAGAATTACAAATAGTTCAGTTTTCTGCTTTGCTGTATTACTTGATTCGAATGCTTGTTTGTTACTTGTTAGGCTATACCTGAGTTGGAAAATATGTCAGCAGTGCCTGCTGTACTATCATGAAGAAATGCATGCCTAGTTCATTTGAGTCCTTAACTTTTGCTATGAACTTCATCACAAGACTGTCTCCGTAGTTTATGTGAGGCCACACTCTTAAGTGCTTTCTCATATTATTTCAACTGCTTAGATGCCTTGGCAACTTAAATATAGCGGTGTGTCACAGGAAACCATGGCCACCTATGGGACCAGGAGGCCCCTTGCTGGTTCGGCAGGGGGCGTCGCATTGCACAAAGAGTAGACGAGCGTGGGGAAGCACGACAGAGATCACACAGGCAATTTTACCCAGGTTCGGGCCACCATGAGGCGTAAAATTGTACTCCTGCTTTGGTGGATTGATGGTGGAAAGGTGGTGGAGGAGCGTAGTACACTTGCCCGGCAGGGGTTTCCTTAGGGCGATAGTTGCTACGCGCGTATGGGGGTATGAGTTATCCAATCCTCTAACCCTTTCTACGGTTGCCATGGGCCTCCTTTTATAGATCAAGGGGTTACCACAGTGGCAAACACTACAAAAAATACACTTCCATGATGATACGTGTTTGTCACAGTAGGTCACATTTTTTGTCATGCATGTACATCCATGACAAATTTATGACAGAATCAAGATAGTCATACATGTGCTATCATAGAAGTGTTCCATGACATTACCGAAATTATCATCATGGAAGTGTCCACTTCCATGACGATAAATCGCGCGTCACAGAAGTGATTTCGTCAACGGTGACTGACACATGGCATCCACTGTAACGGAACGCCCTTAAGCTATCAAGTCCGGTTTTGGATCCGATAACCCGTTAACAGCCCCGACCAATGGGGATTTTCCACGTGTAAAATCATCATTGGCTGGAGGAAACACGTGTCGGCTCACCGTTGGGACAGATGTCATCCACTCATTGGACCCAAAGCGCCTATGATACATCGACACGTGGTACGACCCAACAAAGGCCCATTCGTGTGAAAAGGTCGGCCCGTTTGACTTGGTCAAAAGGTGCCGGGCCGGCCCACGGCAAGCCTGTTAACGGTCTGTTCGCATATAGCCCATTTATAGCCCGCTAACCCAGGGCCCGTTTTCGACCTATCCGAATTAGGCCCAGTAGCGTCATCTGGGCCGCCCAATATAATTCCAGCCCGTTTTAACTTCCGGCCCATGTATGTCCCATGACGTCTTTTGGCCCATATGAGGGCCTTAATTAGTAACCCTCGGCCCATTAACGGCCCGTGGTAAAACTGGCCCGTAATGAACAGTGTATCACTTTATACCAATTAACGGCCCATTATTCCATTGGGCCGTTTCCAGCCCATGTTATCTTTCGGCCTTCTCAGGGCCCATTTATTCTTGGGCTCATTTCCAGCATTCGTTTACTTTCGGCCCGTTACTGTCATTTTCTACTTGTGCGCCAAATACAGCCCGTGGTTACAATCGGCCCGTTAATACGTTGGGCCATTTTCATAGCGTCATCAAATACAGCCTATTAAGGACGGCCCATTATGGCTGGCCCATGAACGGACGATTTCAACTCTAGCCCATTTATAGCCATAATGTGGTCTGCTATTGGCCCAAGTTTGGCCAACCGATCAAACGGCCTGTAGAAGGCCCATTGATGATACGGCCCGTAGAAGGTCCATTGTGTCTACGCCCCGTAGAAGGCCCATTGTTTCTACGGCCCTTAGAAGGCCCATTGTTTCTATGGCCCGTAGGAGGCCCATGTTAACTACAGTAAATATGTATCCCATTGTAATGTGGCCTAGTTTTAAAAAATAGGTTATTGCGGCCACTAGCAAACCGCGGAAAAATAACTGCACTAACTACAAGAAAACAAATAAACAAGACAACAGAAATAAATAAGAAAGCAACTTACGCTAGGCTATCATGGCTATTACATATATTACATCCACTGGGCATCAAAGTTCGCCACAAGTGCAAATATAGGGAACAAAGCAGCATATAAACACCGCAGCAAAACAAGTCCAGAACTGAAACCACTTCAGAAGATCTCAAGAAACAATATCCTGGGTACCCATAATGCTGGCAAGATGCTTAGCAAGCTTATTAACTTTATCTTGTTTGGCGCTTAAATCCTCCAGCACTTGCTGTTGCACCAGAAAGTATGCATCTGAATTCTGCAGGGACTTCCTCAGTCCTTCGGCTTCCTGTCACATAACATCTGATCGATGTCTTTCAACTTGAAGTTGAGACTCAAGAAGCCGAACTGATTCAGGCAGCAAGTTCGAAGAGCTGGTGCCAGCAGTAGTAGCCAGTAACTCGAACACTACATCAAGACAAGACTTTGGGGTTGTCTCAGTGTCTTCAGTATAGTTTTTATCAGCTTTCTTGGAGAACAACAGGGATGTCTCACTATATTGAACCTGATCTGCATTACTTCCTTTACCATTGCATAACGGGGTACTCTTCTCCAATATTTTATCCGCGTTCTAAAGGAGAAACAAACAAACACATCACATGTTTACAATGTAGTATGTGAAACTCATTTTGGTAAACCAGTTCAGTAGTAAGGTGGACAGGATAACAACATGAAACAAACATATATCTATGTAGTATGGTCACTGTATGGTCTATATAATTCTAGTTTATGTTGCCAAATCAAGATAGATACAGTTCGAATCATATATATTTAAGACAAAGTAGCATAGACAGAATATAAGTGTGGGAAACTACACAACAATAACAACACTTGTAATGTGCATGGCATGAGAACATAACTATTTATTCAATTGAAACTAAAATCAACATAGATCAAGTTACAACAGCAAACACGTTAAAGAAACAGGTTTAAAACATACCTGTTGCGCCATTGGAGTTTCAATTGCATCCTTCAAATTTGAAATTAGTTGGTATGAGTAAATACAGTGATGCAAGAGCAAAGTAGTATGAACCATAGCTACGGAACCTGACCTGAGAACAATTCTTCTTTTGCATTAAGCATTGACTTGGGGTTCGGAGTGGTGGTCCTCGTGCTTTGGGCACTGCAGTTGCCTTACTAACTGCTCGTGTTTGGGTGCTCTATGGTGGAGATGGTGCTGTGTCAACGGGAACTGGGTTACTATCTGCTGGGGTTGGGGTTAGAAGGGGTGTAGCTGGTTCTCTGTCCAACTGGGTAGGGGTACAATCCGCGTGAGTCTGGGTTATGTGTGGTGGGGCTGGTTCTTGGGCAAGTACAACCGTGGTTCTATCTCCATCGACATGTAGCACGATCTTTTCTGAAGACCGTGTCTTTACTCCCACAGATACTGCCATCACCCCCTCCAATTGAAATGGCTGGTAAACAAGAAAAGTAATTGAATGTACATACATTGTAAGATAGACAGGTGCAATGGATAGTAGGGAAGAAAACAGGGCATGAAATAATTCACATATTTATGTTTTCTAACCAAACAGAATAGTAGGACATAATTTCAAATATATGATGGCTAATTAAACAGGATAGTATGACACAATTTCTCATGTATGATGGCTAACTAAATAGGATAGAATGACATACTTCAAAATATCATGACTATGTAAACAGGGTGACATGATATAACTATACGATGTGTCTATTAAAGTGGTTGGCATGCCATAAATCACAAACATGTCGTCGATGGAAACATGATGGCATGATATAATTCACGGATAGAATGACATAATTCAAAATATGATGACCATGTCAACAGGATGAGATGATATAACTATATTATGTCTTTAGAAAATGGGTTGGCATGCCGTAATTCAGATACATGCTGTCTATGTAAACACATGGCATGATATAATTCAAATATATGATTTATATACTAAGGAAGTGAGCATAGGGCAATCGCATATATGACGTGTCAACTAAGGAGATGGCATCCAATATCATGTATATGATGTAAAAACTAAGCATTGCAATACAACATATGCATGATATGAGTAATATAACCCTGCCAAGTTTGAGCATACACCTCATGGGGATAATAGGACTGGCCATCTGCCTCTAAATCCTCCTCTGAAGAGCTATCTGTAACCAGCAACATATCTGCTTCACCAGGTAGCATTGTCTTCTCTGGAGACCTTGTTTTCACTCCAGATTTCTCCATCACCAATTCAAATGGCTGATGAACAGGAAGAGCAGTTGAATATACAAACATTGTCGATAAAAGCATTGAGAAATACAAAAAAAGGATGGCATGATATAATTCACATATATGACGCTTGGCTAAACAACATGGCATTGCATAATTCACATATATAATGCTTGCAACAAGATAGCATTACATAATTCACATATATAATGTCTTGCAAAAAGATGGCATTGCATAATTCACATATATGGTAATTAGACACTAAACAGGTGGCATTCACACAAATCATGTCTAAACTAAGCAAATGACATAGCAATGCAAGATACCATACGCATGATATGAGCAACATAACCCTGTGAAGTTAGAGCATGCACCTCGGGGGGGGGATAGGACTGGTCATCTGTCTCTGAATCCTCCTCTAAGGAGCTATCCATAACCAGCAAGACATGCGCTTCATCAGATAGCATTGTCTGCTCTGAAGACCTTGTTTCCACTCCAGATTTTTCCATGACCATGCCGAATGGCTGATGCACAGGAAGAGTAATTAAATGTACTAAAATTATTGACAAATTTAACACATAATAAAAGATGATGTCATGATATAATTCACATATAAGATGACTGGCTAACCAGGGTGGCATTGCAAAATTCACATATATGATGCCTGGCTAAACAAGATGGCATTGCATGATTCACATATACGATAAAGAAACTAAACAGATGGCATTGACACAAAGCATGTCTAAACTAAGAAAATGAATTCTTTGATGTATACAGTAAGCAATGCAAGGCACCATATGCATGATATTACGAACATCAGCATGCCAAGTTAGAGCGAAGACTTCATGGGGTAAATAGGATTGGTCTTCTGCTTCTGAATCCCCCTTAGAATAGTTATCTTCCTCTTGATTATGATCCAAAATGGGTGGAGGGGAGGCTTCCTTTGCGCCCACCATGGAGCGACGTCTACATGAAATTTTATTGCCACGCAAGGCTCGTCTCTTTTGCTCTACATGTTCAGTTCCATTGTGTACAATAACTGACATGCATAGGAATAAAACATAGTGATATTATGTAAGGAGTGCATGCACAAATCTAGAGTGAAGGTAGCAAACTATGGATAGACCCAAAACCAATGATAGTAGGCAGATAATAGATTTAGTTAAAAAATACAGATAATGGCTCCTTTAATGTTTGTTTGCACCCAACATGAAACTCATAGTAGACACCCGAGATTAACCAGATAGTAGACAGATAGTACCGATTGCTTCCCCAATATGTACCCCACAACCATTTAAAAACTCAAGTTTCAGCATAAGTTTGGACCTGAGTCGGAGTCTAATAGGTGAGCACAATGATAAAGTAGCATGTCATCATATTAAGCGATGCATAACGTATGCAGACACAGAAGAGTGCGACCTCTCTTGCGGACCCGTGTAGTCCTCAAGGTCATCTGCTTAGTTGATGATGGCAATGCAGTCGTCGTGGTTGTCGGCGGCGGGGAAGAAGATCTGAGGCGGGGAAAGACAGTCTGGAGAGCGAATCCCTGCTGTGGTGAACCCTTCCGTCATTGGAGCAGCTGAGCTGGGGTGGAACACAACACCACAGGAGCAGGACAAACCACACAAGGTTTTCTTTGAGACATATTTGTAACATAAGTAACTGTGTAAGGGCTTGTTTGAATTTGAGGATTCTAACAATGCAGGGATAGGAAATAGACAGGAATAGGATAGGAATGCACGTGCAAAACGGAGAATTTAAAAACACAGGATTTTTGCCAATTTGGGTGTTTGGTTCACCAGAATTGGAAGATCACAGGATGAAAAGAAGCATGGTGAGATTAAGTCAAACCACAAGAAGTGTACAACCTCTTTGGCGAAGCCATGTCTATCTCAGCGTGATTGGGTTGGCCAGTGAGGATGCTCCTGCTGACTTGGCTGCCGGAGGAGGGGAAGAAGATCTTAGGCGTCTGGAGATGGAGCCCAAGATACTACTCCACTGTGATGGAGGGTTTCGTCGTTGGAGTAGCTCCGGTGAGTTGCACAACGCCGAGGCTGAAGCAGGACAAGAGAGACAACGTTCACCTGAGTGGAATTCTAATAGCATCTCCAATAGATGAAGTAAAATACATAACCACAAAATGCTAGATGTATACATCAGCCGCTCATCTCTGAACTTAACTGTCAAAACTGAATTTAACTGTCGAAACTGAACTTAACTGTCGAAACTGAATTTTGCTGTCGAAACTGAATTTTGCTGTCGAAACTGAATTTTACTATCGAAACTGAACGCACTAGAGGTGAGGCTACAAGTCAGTCGACTGACTTTTTCATCTCTGGTCAGTCGATTTTGCAGCCATTGGATACGAAATCAAGGGCCTGTAGTTCATCTTCAACCTCCACCCCCCCTGAGCCGCCAGCCACCACCGTCCAAACAGCCGCTCCCCGCCGTCTGCGACCGTCGGTGCGCCGCCCCGCCCGCCCTGAAAATAGTCCCCGCCGCTGGTCCACCTCCGCCCGACCATCCCTGTAGCCCCCCCTGTGCCGAGCTTTTTCTTCGGCGATCCCCACGCCACCGCCCCACCACCACCGGCGACCACCACCCCACCCTGAACCCTAAGATAGATAGTGGGGTACCTCTGCGGCAAGCCCCCTCCCCACTGCGGCTGGTTCTTCCTTAACTCCAGCGAGCCCCCTATCCCCTGAAAATTGACTGACCCAAAAGTCGATTGAGTTGATTGAAGTGTAGCTAAATCGGAGCAGCACCGCAAGCAAGAGCAAGAGCGAGAGCAGCAGTGCGAGCAAGAGCAGACCAGGCAGGGGACCGAGAGCAAGAGCAAAGCAGCAGCACAAGCGTGAGCTAAAGCAGCAACAGCTCCTACTGATGTGGATGTCATTGTCGAGGGAGCGACGCCATGGAGGAAGTGGCCGGCGACGCCGCCGTGGATGGAGCCATGCCGTGTTGGCTCGGGACCGAGCGCCGGCAGCACCGTGAGATCGAATCAAGAAGAAAATGCGGCGATTTGTGTACAACTCTTTGGTGGCGCCGATTGATGACCTACAAGTATAGGGTATCTATCATAGTCCTTTCGATAAGTAAGAGTGTCAAACCCAACGAGGAGCAGAAGGAAATGATAAGCGGTTTCCAGCAATGTATTCTCTGCAAGTACTGAAATAAGTGGTAGCAGATAGTTTTGTGATAAGATAATTTGTAACGAGCAACAAGTAACAAAAGTAAATAAGGTGCAGCAAGGTGGCCCAATCCTTTTTGTAGCAAAGGACAAGCCAGGAAAAACTCTTATAATATGTAAAGCGCTCCCAAGGACACATGGGAATATCGTCAAACTAGTTTTCATCACGTTCATATGATTCACGTTCGGTACTTTGATAATTTGGTATGTGGGTGGACCGGTGCTTGGGTGCTGCCCTTACTTGGACAAGCATCCCACTTATGATTAACCTCTATTGCAAGCATCCGCAAATACAACAAAAGTATTAAGGTAAACCTAACCATAGCATGAAACATATGGATCCAAATCAGCCCCTTACGAAGCAACGCATAAACTAGGGTTTCAGCTTCTGTCACTCTAGCAACCCATCATCTACTTATTACTTCCCAATGCCTTCCTCTAGGCCCAAATAATGGTGAAGTGTCATGTAGTCGACGTTCACATAATACCACTAGAGGAGAGACAACATACATCTCATCAAAATATCAAACGAATACCAAATTCACATGACTACTAATAGCAAGACTTCTCCCATGTCCTCAGGAACAAAAGTAACTACTCACAAAGCATAAACATGTTCATAATCAGAGGGGTATTAATATGCATATAGGATCTGAACATATGATCTTCCACCAATTAAACTAACAACATCAACTACAAGGACTAATTAACACTACTAGCAACCTACTAGCACCAATCCCAGACTTGGAGACAAGAATTGGATACAAGAGATGAACTAGGGTTTTGAGATGAGATGGTGCTGATGAAGATGTTGATGGAGATTGCCCTCTCCCGATAAGAGGAGCGTTGGTGATGACGATGGAGATGATTTCCCCCTACGGGAGGGAAGTTTCCCTGGCAGAACAGCTTCGCCAGAGCCCTAGATTGGTTCCGCCTCGTGGCGGCGGAGTTTCGTCCGAGAAGATGGCTTATGATTTTTTCCCATTGAAAGACTCCATATAGCAGAAGATGGCCACTGGAGGGCCACCAGGGGGCCCGCGAAGTAGGTGGGCGCGCCCCCACCCTCGTGGGCAGGGTGTGCCCCCCTGGTGAAGTTCTTGCGCTCAGTATTTTTTATATATTTGGAAAACATCATCCGTGAAGTTTCAGGACTTTTCGAGTTGTGCAGAATAGGTCTCTAATATTTGCTCCTTTTCTAGCACAGAATCCCAGCTACCGGCATTCTCACTCTTTATGCAAACCTTGTAAAATAAGAGAGAATAGGCATAAGTATTGTGACATAATGTGTAATAACAGCCCATAATGCAATAAATATCGATATAAAAGCATGATGCAAAATGGACGTATCAACTCCCCCAAGCTTAGACCTCGCTTGTCCTCTAGCGAAAAGCCGAAATCGAAAAATCTGTCCACATGTTTAGAGATAGAGGTGTCGATAAATATAAGATACGGAGATGAGGGCATCATGATCATTCTTAGAACAACAACTTACATAATTCTTATCATATGATCTCTAATGTTAGAGTAATAATTCAATCACAATATCAAGTATGAATCGTGAACTTCATTGAAAACTAACAAACTACAACCTCAGTCATTGAAGCAATTGCAATTTATCATAACATAGGAAAGAGTCAGTGTATAAGAGCTTTTCAGCAAGTCCACATACTCAACTATCATATAATCTTTCACAATTGCTGACACTCACGCAATACTTATGGGTATGGAGTTTTAATCGGACACAGAGAAAGATAGGGGCTTATAGTTTTGCCTCCCAATGTTTTGCCTCAAGGGTAATGTCAACAGTAATAGTTCATGAAAACTCACATCCAATTAGCCATATATACCAGGATCTTTCCAACATACTGCGCTTACCAAAGGATAAAATGTAAAAAGGAAGGGTGAAAATCACCATGACTCTTATGCAATGTAGGAGATAAAAGTAAAAGATAGCTCCTTCGCAGAGGGAAGAAGAGGTTGTCATGCGCTTTTATGGTTTGGATGCACAAAATCTTAATGCGAAAGAACGACGCTTTATATTGCCACTTGTGATATGGACCTTTATTATGCAGTCTGTCGCTTTTATTACTTCCATATCACACACTCGTATAAAGCTTATTTCCCCCACACCAATCAATGATACATATTTAGAGAGCAATTTTTATTGCTTGCACCGATGACAACTTACTTGATGGATCTTACTCAATCCATAGGTAGATATGGTGGACTCTTATGGCAAGACTGGTTTAAGGGTATTTGGAAGCATAAGTAGTATCTCTACTTGGTGCAATGAATTTGGCTAGCATGAGGGGGAAAGGCAAGCTCATCATGTTGGAAGATCCAAGACAATATAATTTATCTCAGATGTAAGAAAACATAACCCATTATGTTGTCTTCCTTGTCCAATGTCAACTCTTTTAGCATGTCGTATTTTAATGAGTGCTCACAATCATAAAATATGTCCAAGATAGTATATTTATATGTGAAGACCTCTCTTTCTTTATTACTTCCTATTAATTGCAACGATGACCAAAACTGTGTTTGTCAACTCTCAACAACTTTTATTCATCATACTCTTTCTATGTGAGCTCATTACTCTCCATAAGACTCATATGATCTCTTTGTTTCTTTTTATTTCTTCCTCTTTTCTTTTATTCCTCTAGGATCATGGCAAAATAATCAAGCCATTGACTCAACACTAATTTTTATTTTATAGCTCATGGACTCGATTACATAGAAGGATAGTAAAGAAAAACTCACAACTAGATCATACTAAAAACTTTTATTCTACTAGATCAAGATATTACCAAAAGGATCTGTAGGATCGAAAGTATGTCTAGAGGGGGGGGGGGTGATTAGACTACTTGACCAAATAAAATCTTAACCTTTTCCCAATTTTAGTTCTTGGCAGATTTTAGCTATTGTAGGACAAGTCAAGCAATCATCACACAATTCAAGCAAGCATGCAAAGAGTATATTGGCAGCGGAAAGTAAAGCATGCAACTTGCAAGAATGTAAAGGGAAGGGTTTGGAGAATTCAAACGCAATTGGAGACACGGATGTTTTTCCCGTGGTTCGGATAGGTGGTGCTATCCTACATCCACGTTGATGGAGACTTCAACCCACGAAGGGTAACGGTTGCGCGAGTCCACGGAGGGCTCCACCCACGAAGGGTAATGGTTGCGCGAGTCCACGGAGGGCTCCACCCACGAAGGGTCCACGAAGAAGCAACCACCCACGAAGGGTCCACGAAGAAGCAACCTTGTCTATCCCACCATGGCCATCGCCCACGAAGGACTTGCCTCACTAGCGGTAGATCTTCACGAAGTAGGCGATCTCCTTGCCCTTACAAACTCCTTGGTTCAACTCCACAATCTTGTCGGAGGCTCCCAAGTGACACCTAGCCAATCTAGGAGACACCACTCTCCAAGAAGTAACAAATGGTGTGTTGATGATGAACTCCTTGCTCTTGTGCTTCAAATGATAGTCTCCCCAACACTCAACTCTCTCTCATAGGATTTGGATTTTGTGGAAAGAAGATTTGAGTGGAAAGCAACTTGGGGAAGGCTAGAGATCAAGATTCATATGGTAGGAATGGAATATCTTGGTCTCAACACATGAGTAGGTGGTTCTCTCTCAGAACATATGAGTTGGAATTGTGTATGTGTTCTGATGGCTCTCTCCACGAATGAAGAGGAGGTGGAGGGGTATATATAGCCTCCACACAAAATCCAACCGTTACACACAGTTTTCCAATCTCGGTGGGACCGAATCAACAAACTCGGTCGGACCGAAAAGGTAAACCTAGTGACCGTTAGAGATTTTCGGTGGGACTGACATGCAACTCGGTAGGACCGATATGGTTAGGGTTTGGGCATAACGTAATCTCGGTGAGACCGATTACACAAACTCGGTGAGACCGAGTTTGGTAATAAGCTAACCAGAGAGTTGGTCAGGTAAACTCGGTGGGACCGATTTGCTCTTTCGGTGAGACCGAAAAGTTACAAAAAGGAAACAAGAGTTTACATTGCAATCTCGGTGGGACCGATTCGCTCTTTCGGTGAGACCGAAAAGTTACGAAAGGGAAACAGAGAGTTTGCAATCCCATCTCGGTGAGACCGAGATCCCTATCGGTAGAACCGAATTGCTAGGGTTTGGCAGTGGCTTATGACAAGTGAAACTCGGTGGCGCCGGATAGAAAGAATCGGTAGGACCGAGTTTGGCTTAGGGTTTAGGTCATATGTGGATATGGGAAAGTAGCTGAGGGTTTTGGAGCATATCACTAAGCACATGAAGCAAGAGGCTCATTAAGCAACACCTCATCCCTCCTTGATAGTATTGGCTTTTCCTAAAGACTCAATGTGATCTTGGATCACTAAAATATAAAATGAAGAGTCTTGAGCTTTTGAGCTTGAGCCAATCCTTTGTCCTTAGCATTTTGAGGGTTCCACTTTCACATCCATGCCATGCCAATCATTGAGCTTTCCTGAAATAGTCATCTTAGAATAGCATTAGCTCAATGAGCTATATGTTGTTATGAATTACCAAAACCACCTAGGAATAGTTGCACTTTCAATATCCCCCTTTTCGGTAATTGATGACAACATATAGATCAAAGCTTCGACAAATGATAATAAGCATGAAATATATCGTCGCTTTGAGAAGTATGTGACAAGTAAGAGCTCCCCCTAAATTTGTGCATATTTAAAATTTGCTTTGGACTGCAAATGCACAAAGAGTTAGAGTCATGGGTTACTCTTCCATGTCACATACATCTTGGTGGAGCGCTTAAAATGATAAGAATGAAATACATGCACTCATCACCAAGAATAGTGAATGATCACATAAGATAGATAAGATGATAATATTAAGCAAACATTAAGTGTAGCTTATGATCAAACACACAAAGTTCGAAAAAACCACCAAATAAAACAAGAGAGAATAAAAGCAACACTCTCTCTCGAAGCCTATGATCTATACATTTTCTCCCCCTTTGGCAACAAGTTACCAAAAAGTTCCTAGAAAATGCATAGTGCTAAGTCGACACTCAGGCTTGATCTTCAGGTGGTGGTGGAGTCCGGAGCACTCCAAGGACGAAGCCTTCTGTAGACGTGGTCGGAGTCGAGGCTGAAGTGGACGCTGGAGCTGGTGGAACTGAGGCTGTAGCTGGTGCAGACGTGGTGGCTCTGGGTCAGCAACTGGCACTGCAGACGACCTCGGACCTCGTGGCACTCTGGCAAAGGCATCAGTTGTAGTCTTGCCTCTCCTCTCCTGCATGTCATCCTGGAGCTGCTCCACTGCAGTCTGAATCTCTGTCACTTTGACATCCAAGTCATAGAACTTTTGTTCCATGATCCTCTCTAAGCTTGCCTGGTTCTGAGTTAGGGTGGCTAGTCCTTGCTCAATCCGCAGGGTGGATGCAATCAAGTAACCAAGCTGCTCTTGTTTGGTTTTCAGGAAATATTCAGATGCCTCCTCTTGAGTAGGCATCTTGGCAGCTTTCTCCTTCCTCGCCTTCTCCTTCTTGGCTTGTGCTTGGGCAGATGATGGCTCATTCTCAGTCATGACCACTTGATTATCTTCAAAGTCTGGACGGATGGGCAGGTGTTCCTTGTCCAATAAGTATATGCCCGTGCCCATCTTAGAGTTGATGAGCTCCTGAATCTGTGGGGCATATCCACAGCTCCTCTTCTGGTCTGCTGCTGTCCTCTTGATTGTTTCAATCATAAGGCTCATGACTTTGAATTTCTGTGGCACGTCAAAGATATGAAGCAAGTTGATCGCGTGGCCCCTGATCATCTTGTGATCTCCAGACTTGGGCAATAGGGTGTGCCTAAGAATCCAGTTGATGGTTGGCAGCCCTGACAGAAGATAGTGTACTGAGCCAAACTTGAACGTATCAAGTGCTTCATTTGGAATCTCCTTGTACATGTTTGACATTGAGTTGTGGTCCATCTTCTTCTTGGCATAAATGTCCAAGTCATCGTCATGCTCTTCTGGGGCATTAATCAGCTGAGCCCATTCAGCAACTGTAGACTGGTACCTCGTACCCTCTGACATCCATACAATCCTGCCATCTGGATAGAAATGGGCTGTGGAGTAGAACTGCATGATGAGTTCCTCGTTCCACTTTGTGAGCTTCTGCCCAACAAAGTCCTCTACTCCACATGCCTTGAAGCTGTCCTGCACTCCAGGGTAGTACTCTTCGTTGTCCTTGATGTATTGCCAATCAACCCATCTCATATCACAGACAATTGGCTTCTTGTCTAGCAGCACTGTCTCATAAAAGTCTTGCTGCTCCTTGGTGTGAAACATGTAGTCAACTGCAGTCCTTCTCCTCGAAGCATACGGGTCTGCTTCTCTCCACTTCCGGAGCCCTGAATCTCTCCTGAGTTTCATATCCTCAGCCACAGGATGAGCATCATTGTGGTCTGGGATCTTGGGCTTGAGCTTTCTAAGAACATTCTCTTCTTCTTCTTCTGCAGCTTCAGGCACTGGGGCCTTGTTCTTCTCAGTAGCTGGGATGCTTCTTGTATTTCTCTTTGGTTTTGGCTTTGGAGCTAGCTTGGCCTTGGAAGCAATTGCCCCTGATCTTATGGCATCACCCATCAGCTTGGGTGCCTTAGGTGCTGGTGCAGCTACCTCTTCTTCTTCCTCCTCATCTTCCATGATGGAAGCCTTGCCAAGCACTCTGGCTACAGTTTTCTTCACCCTTTCTTTCCTCTTCTTGCCTTCAGCAGCAACTGGCTCAATGGTTGCAGGCTTTTCAGGAATCTGAGTTGAGGCTCTGGCCTTTGGCATAGGCTGCCTACCTGCTGGCCTTTAGATTTTCATTCCTGGCTTTGTGCCTTGAGCTGAGCCATGTTCCTTCTCGAGCACTACTCTCTTTGAAGTTGCTTACTCTTCTACCACATAGTCCTCATCCTCTGATTCTGAGGTTGTCTTCTTCCTTTGTCTTGATGCAGCTTTTAGCAGATTGCTAGGGGTGCTCCTGCTGCCATCATCTGAGGAACATGAGGGACTAGTGCCCTCACTCATCTACACTTGCTGCTCTGACAAGTTCTGGCTATCACTTTGGTCTGACATGATGCAAACTCTGACTACTGACCCTGTGAATAGGTTATAGATGAGATAGAGTGGATAAGAATCACAAAATGCAGAGATTTTTGCAAAAGAATAATTCAAAAACTTAGTTTTAGTTTCCCACTGAAAGCATCTCGGAACTACCGATTTCTAAACTCGGTGATACCGAAGCAGTTTTGGCACCTAAACTAGTGAACTCGGTCAGACCGAGTCACAGTTCGGTGGCACCGAGACTGCTAGGGTTTCACAGAGTTCCAAAATCGGTCACACCGATAAGTAATTCTCGGTCAGACCGAGTCTCACTTGTGCAATGGCATAAGCCAAACCGGTGGGACCGAGTTTTTCAACTCGGTGGGTCCGAGATGGTTTCGGCGGAAACCTAACCCTAAAATTTTCGAATTAAACCTAATCTACGAGTTCATTGACTGGATAGAAGTTTAACAAACGTGGCAAGAATCATGATGATCACAATGTGCTAAGAATCGGATTGGGGAATAGCACAAAGATCGAGTCCATACCCTAGTTCGGCGGAGACTCGCTACGGCGGCAACGGCGGGGTTGAATTTCCGTTGACGGCGACGGAGACCAGCGACTGGAGGCGGCTGGCGGCGAGGAGACGATCCGGAGACCAAGTTGGCAGAGCAGGCTATCGCGCGGGCGAAGGGGTTCGGAGAAATTTCCAAATTTTTGCCCGTGACTATATATAGCCCGACCCTGTCGGTGTGACCGAGTGGAACAACTCGGTGGCACCGAGATGCAAAACTGTATACAGTTGTTGCAACTCGGTGTGACCGAATGGTTCAAATCGGTTGCACCGAGATCGAAAACCTAGATCAACTTAATGATCTCGGTAGGACCGAAAGTAGGGTATCGGTCAGACCGAGAATCATAAAGAGGTTTTGGAAGTTTAAGTCTATGACGAATCGGGGACTCCGAGCGCTCCTCACACAGAGTGGTTCGAATCTGACTTGATCAAATTTTGTGATGTAGCATGAATAGAGTTTGAGACGAGAAAAGCATAGATAGCTAGAGGAGGTTCTTAGGCATTCTTGTCCATCCACTTGGCAAAAGGAAATAAAACCAAACAATCAAAACAACAAGTGGATGTCCTCGAATGAGTAAAATATGCAACCAGCATGCTCACACAATAAGATGGCAAATGAAATATGTGACAAGGCATGCACAACCAATTCTAGCATCTATCAAGCAATTTGCGATGACAAGGTCATCTATATATGAGTATATTGACTTAGGAGTCAAGTGAGAACACTTGATCATAGGTCATACTCATCGTTTAAGCTCAAGTGGGGTTACCACTTTTACATAAAGCATTGTTGTGTTCACATCTTTAGAGTTGCTTTAGCTCAAGTCTTAGAGTAAAGCTCCCCCTAGATGTGATATCCCCCCTTAGAGGGATGAACTAACCTCGGGTTTTGTCGATGATGACTTCATGTAGATGTTGAAGATGTGGATGCTCAATGTTGATGTAGATCACTTGGAGCTATCCATTTGAGTGAATTGCACTTTCAATACCTACATGGGTTAGTCCCACAAGGAACAAACAAGGATATCCATAGACATAGAGTGATGCACACACAAGATGATGTCCATGAAAACTTTTAGGTTACCTTGTCCCTTGTCTTACCAACAAGAGGGTTTGTGACTCCTTGAACTAGTGCAAGATGTGGAAGTTGATTGCACTTGTTCTTGCCAAAATGATAAGAGTGAAGTATGTTGGCGGAGTCACCCTCAAGAACTCTCTAGTTCTTCTTCTTTTGGATCCACACCATCTTGATGGGAATCCTTGGAGTTGTAGTCGTACTTGATGAAGTGGAACTTGAAGTAGTCTTGGGAATCCACTTGACTAAGGTCTTAGGAGCTTCTTCAAATGCATCAATTTCCTCTTGAAGCTTGTCCTTGCCTTTTTGCTTGTAGTCTTGTGGTGGAAGATCATCTTGAGCTTGTGTCCCCTTGAAAGAAGTATCATACTTCTCTTGTTGAGGAACAAACTTTGTCTTGGGGTATTGATCTTCTTCCCACTCAACTCCATTGGCATTGAACTTTCGTTCAAAACCAACACCTTGATTCTTCCGGTGCATTCCTTGCTTGCGCACAATTTCCTCGAATTGCTTACTCCCGGCAAGGCTTTTGTACACTCCTTTCTCTATAATTCCCTTCAATAAGCTATTTTCTTGCTCAAGTGTAACTTGGCTAAGAGAATCATTAGTGGAATCAAGAGAACTACTAGAAGCAACAATATTGGATTTAGCATGATCATTGTTACTGCTAGAGGAAGAATCTTTCTTGTTCTTGTTACTAGACTTGACTTGAGGCATGTAAGTGGATAAGAGTAAACGCTTGGCAATGTAAGAAGAACTTTTCTTGCGGAGATCATCATTGATTGCTTTTAAGAACTCATGCTCTTGCTCAAGATTGAGCTTTTCAAAGCGTAATTTCTCATGAGCTCTTAAAAGTTCTCGATGATCTTCGAAGATAGTTTCATGAGCTAACTTAAGAGTGTTTAGTTCTTTAGTTAGAGCCTCAATCTTCTCCTTATCATTGTCATTCGTTTTATCTTGATTAGCATGATTAATTGACGTTTCATCATAGTATTCATCACTAGAGTTGTCAACAAGCAAATCATCACCTAACAAGTCATCTTCATCACTATTGAAATCAACATACTCGGGGTGTGTTACCTTAGGACCTTTGGCCATGAAGCATCTTCCAATTCCTTCATTTGGTGAGTCAAATATGTCGTAGGAGTTGGTTGACACAAGTGCTAGACCGGCAACACCTTCATCTTGAGTATCTTCGGAGTCGGAGTGATAACTTCTCTCGGAGTGGCTGTCGGAGTCGGAGCCGGATACCCATTCACCAACATGAGCTTGATGTCTTCGTTTTGTGTAGCTCCTTGATGATTTTTCCTTCCTTTCCGAATCCTTGCTTCTCCGTGAGTATCTTCGTTCATAACGATCATCTCTACTCCTTCTCTCTCTTGGTGGTGATTCTTTGCTTCTTCTTTTTGGAGAATCTTCTCTTCTCTTGTAGGGAGCCGTACACTCATTGGAATAGTGTCCGGGTCTTCCACAACTGTAGCAGTTTCGCTCTCGACTAGAAGATCTTTTGTCATTGTAGGACCTTGACTTGAAGCTTCTATCTTTGCTTCTACTCTTGTAGAACTTGTTGAAGTTCTTCACCATTAAGCTCAATTCTTCATTGAAGTTTTGTTTCTCACTTGATGATGTAGGGGCTTCACATGAGGCTTTGTAGGCACCACTTGATTTGTTGTGAAGTTCCTCTTTATCCTTAAGTGACATCTCATGAGCAACAATTCTTCCAATCACCTCCGTTGGCTTGAGATCTTTGTAATTGGGCATCATTTGGATCAATGTGCACACGGTATCATATTTTCCATCCAAGGCTCTTAGAATCTTCTTGATGATGAATCTATCGGTCATCTCTTCACTTCCTAAGCCGGCAATCTCATTTGTGATGAGAGCAAGCCTAGAGTACATTTCAGCGACACCTTCACCATCCTTCATTTTGAACTTGTCAAGTTGACTTTGAAGCACATCCAACTTGGATTCCTTGACGGAGTCGGTACCTTCGTGCATATCAATCAAAGTGTCCCAAATTTCCTTTGCATTCTCAAGACGGCTGATTTTGTTGAATTCTTCGGGGCACAATCCGTTGAAGAGAATATCACAAGCTTGAGCATTGTATTGCAACATCTTCAACTCATCCGCGGTAGCTTCACGGTTTGGTTCTTTCCCATCAAAGAAGTCACCTTGCAAACCAACACACACAATAGCCCAAACGGCGGGGTTATGTCCAAGAATATGCATTTTCATTTTATGCTTCCAACTAGCAAAATTAGTACCATCAAAGTAAGGACCTCTACGGTGATAATTTCCCTCGCTAGACGCCATACTCTCCTAGGTTGTGAAACCAAGGCTATGACCACCAAAAGCTATGGAGATCAAAGCAAATGGAGACCAAAGCTCTGATACCACTTGTAGGATCGAAAGTATGTCTAGAGGGGGGGTGATTAGACTACTTGACCAAATAAAAACTTAACCTTTTCCCAATTTTAGTTCTTGGCAGATTTTAGCTATTGTAGGACAAGTCAAGCAATCATCACACAATTCAAGCAAGCATGCAAAGAGTATATTGGCAGCGGAAAGTAAAGCATGCAACTTGCAAGAATGTAAAGGGAAGGGTTTGGAGAATTCAAACGCAATTGGAGACACGGATGTTTTTCCCGTGGTTCGGATAGGTGGTGCTATCCTACATCCACGTTGATGGAGACTTCAACCCACGAAGGGTAACGGTTGCGCGAGTCCACGGAGGGCTCCACCCACGAAGGGTAATGGTTGCGCGAGTCCACGGAGGGCTCCACCCACGAAGGGTCCACGAAGAAGCAACCACCCACGAAGGGTCCACGAAGAAGCAACCTTGTCTATCCCACCATGGCCATCGCCCACGAAGGACTTGCCTCACTAGCGGTAGATCTTCACGAAGTAGGCGATCTCCTTGCCCTTACAAACTCCTTGGTTCAACTCCACAATCTTGTCGGAGGCTCCCAAGTGACACCTAGCCAATCTAGGAGACACCACTCTCCAAGAAGTAACAAATGGTGTGTTGATGATGAACTCCTTGCTCTTGTGCTTCAAATGATAGTCTCCCCAACACTCAACTCTCTCTCATAGGATTTGGATTTTGTGGAAAGAAGATTTGAGTGGAAAGCAACTTGGGGAAGGCTAGAGATCAAGATTCATATGGTAGGAATGGAATATCTTGGTCTCAACACATGAGTAGGTGGTTCTCTCTCAGAACATATGAGTTGGAATTGTGTATGTGTTCTGATGGCTCTCTCCATGAATGAAGAGGAGGTGGAGGGGTATATATAGCCTCCACACAAAATCCAACCGTTACACACAGTTTTCCAATCTCGGTGGGACCGAATCAACAAACTCGGTCGGACCGAAAAGGTAAACCTAGTGACCGTTAGAGATTTTCGGTGGGACTGACATGCAACTCGGTAGGACCGATATGGTTAGGGTTTGGGCATAACGTAATCTCGGTGAGACCGATTACACAAACTCGGTGAGACCGAGTTTGGTAATAAGCTAACCAGAGAGTTGGTCAGGTAAACTCGGTGGGACCGATTTGCTCTTTCGGTGAGACCGAAAAGTTACAAAAGGGAAACAAAGAGTTTACATTGCAATCTCGGTGGGACCGATTCGCTCTTTCGGTGAGACCGAAAAGTTACGAAAGGGAAACAGAGAGTTTGCAATCCCATCTCGGTGAGACCGAGATCCCTATCGGTAGAACCGAATTGCTAGGGTTTGGCAGTGGCTTATGACAAGTGAAACTCGGTGGCGCCGGATAGAAAGAATCGGTAGGACCGAGTTTGGCTTAGGGTTTAGGTCATATGTGGATATGGGAAAGTAGTTGAGGGTTTTGGAGCATATCACTAAGCACATGAAGCAAGAGGCTCATTAAGCAACACCTCATCCCTCCTTGATAGTATTGGCTTTTCCTAAAGACTCAATGTGATCTTGGATCACTAAAATATAAAATGAAGAGTCTTGAGCTTTTGAGCTTGAGCCAATGCTTTGTCCTTAGCATTTTGAGGGTTCCACTTTCACATCCATGCCATGCCAATCATTGAGCTTTCCTGAAATAGTCATCTTGGAATAGCATTAGCTTAATGAGCTATATGTTGTTATGAATTACCAAAACCACCTAGGGATAGTTGCACTTTTAGGATCGAACTAAGAAAAACGGTAAAGATGAAAGTGATGGTGATACGATACCGGGGCACTCCCCCAAGCTTGGCAGTTGCCAAGTGTAGTGCCCATACCCATGTGATTATGTCTCTCTTTTTGGGGATGGTGATGTGATGTTCTTGGCGATGATGCTCCTCAAGATACGATTCTCCTCCTCAAGCTTGTTGACTTGCTGCTTGAGGTCCATTATTTCCTTTCGGAGTTTTCCTGTAACAGCCAAAGCTCCCTGCACCCAAGGGTGTTGCATAGCTGCGGGAGAACTAGTGACACTCCTTTTCATATTATCATAAGAAAGAAATCTAACATTGGAAGGGATAACCGAGTTTGGAATAGCTGAGCTCTGCAGTTCTCCCATTGTGAATCCAACTTGGAGGCGGGAAGTGACTTCTTGATCCTCTTCCATGGCATCTATCCTCTTCAAATCAGCCTCTGTATCTTCCTCCGTTGCTGGCCCAAAGGGGTCAACATGATTGTTTGTCATTGATCTCGGTGCCGAATGAGACACCCGGCTCTCCCCGACTGACTCTTGCAAAGACATCCTGCTCTAATCTGCAGTAGCAACAACTCGAAACACAAACATGAGATAATTGCGTGATGCGGGAGTCAAAACCTCCGGGAGATTATATAATGAATTTTTACCGACCAAAGTACGTGTCGTGTACGAAAACGGAGTCCGGAGAGCACACAAGGTGCCCACGAGGTAGGGGGCGCGCCCAGCAGGGTAGGGCGCGCCCTCCACCCTCATGGAGCCCTCGTGTCCTTCCCGGACTACTTCTTATTTTTCTATTTTTTTCTAAATATTCCAAAACGGAGAAATATTGCCTTAAAAACTATTTTGGAGTCGGTTTACTTACCGTACCACATACCTATTCCTTTTCAGAGTCTGAAACGTTCCGGAAAGTGTCCCTTATGTATTCCTCCGGGGTTATGGTTTCGATAACATTGGTTTCAACATTTATGGGATTACCTGAGATATAATGTTTGATTCTTTGACCGTTCACCACCTTTGGATTTATGCCTTCGAAGTTGTTGATTTTTATGGCACCAGAACGGTAGACCTCCTCGATAACGTAAGGACCTTCCCATTTAGAGAGAAGCTTTCCTGCAAAAAATCTTAAACGATAGTTGTATAGCAATACATAATCACCTGCATTAAACTCACACTTTTGTATCCTTTTATCATGCCATATTTTAACTTTTTCTTTAAACAACTTGGCATTTTCGTAGGCTTGGGTTCTCCATTCATCAAGTGAGCTAATATCAAATAACCTCTTCTCACCGGCAAGTTTAAAATCATAATAAGTCCTTTAATAGCCCAATAAGCCTTGTGTTCTAGTTCGAGAGGTAAGTGACATGCTTTTCCATAGACCATTTTATACGGAGACATACCCATAGGATTTTCATATGCAGTTCTATAGGCCCATAATGCATCATCAAGTTTCTTGGACCAATTCTTTCTAGACCTATTAACAGTCTTTTGCAAAATTAATTTGAGTTCTCTATTACTCAATTCTACTTGACCACTAGACTGAGGGTGATAATGAGATGCAATTCTATGATTAATATCATATTTAGCAAGCATTTTACGGAAGGCACCATGAATAAAATGTGAACCACCATCAGTCATTAAATATCTAGGGACTCCAAATCTTGGAAAAATAACTTCTTTAAGCATTTTAATAGAAGTGTTATGATCAGCACTACTAGTTGGAATAGCTTCTACCCACTTAGTAATGTAATCAACAACAACTAAAATATGTGTATATCCATTAGAGTAAGGAAAGGGTCCAATATAGTCAAAGCCCCAAACATCAAATGGTTCAATAACAAGTGAATAATTCATGGGCATTTCTTGACGTCTACTAATATTACCAATTCTTTGACATTCATCACAAGATAAGATAAACTTACGGGCATCCTTGAAGAGAGTAGGCCAATAAAAACCAGATTGCAGTACCTTATGTGCAGTTCTATCTCCAGCATGGTGTCCTCCATAAGCTTCGGAGTGACACTTGTGTAGGATCTGTTCCTGTTCATGCTCAGGTACACAACATCTAATAACACCATCTACTCCTTCTTTATAAAGGTGTGGGTTATCCCAAAAGTAATGCCTCAAATCATAGAAGAACTTTTTCTTTTGCTGGTATGTGAAACTAGGTGGTATAAACTTAGCAAAAATGTAATTAGCATAATCAGCATACCATGGAGCAGTATGAGAAGCATTTATGACATTTAATTGCTCATCAGGAAAGCTATCATCAATAGGTAGTGGGTCATCAAGCATATTTTCTAACCTAGACAAGTTCCTTTTCTATCAACAATATGCAAATCAAATTCTTGTAGTAAGAGAACCCATCTAATAAGTCTAGGTTTAGCATCTTTCTTTTCCATAAGATATTTAATAGCAGCATGATCAGTGTAGATAGTTACTTTAGAATCAACAATATAAGGTCTAAACTTATCACAGGCAAATAAAACTGCTAAGAATTCTTTTTCAATAGTAACATAGTTTCTTTGAGCATTGTCTAGAGTTTTACTAGCATATTGAATAACATTTAGTTTCTTATCAACTCTTTGTCCTAGAACAGCACCTACATCATAATCACTAGCATCACACATAATCTCAAAGGGTAAATTCCAATCAGGTGGCTAAACAATAGGTGCAGAGATCAATGCTTTCTTAAGTATTTCAAATGCTTCTACACAATCATCATCAAAGACAAATGGTTTATCTTTTTGTAAAAAATTAGTCAAAGGCCGGGAGATTTTTGAGAAGTCCTTAATGAACCTCCTATAAAAACCGACATGACCAAGGAAACTTCTTATACCTTTGATGTCCTTGGGACATGGCATCTTTTCAATAGCATCAACCTTGGCTTTATCAACTTCAATCCCTCTTTCAGAAACTTTATGCCCCAAGACAATACCTTCATTAACCATAAAGTGGCACTTTTCCCAATTCAAGACAAGATTAGTTTCTTCACATCTCTGCAAAACTCGATCAAGGTTGCTCAAGCAATCATCAAAAGAAGATCCATAGACGGAAAAGTCGTCCATGAAAACCTCACAAATCTTTTCACAAAAGTTAGAGAATATAGCCATCATGCATCTTTGAAAGGTAGCAGGTGCATTACATAAACCAAAAGGCATACGTCTATAAGAAAAAGTACCAAAAGGGCATGTAAAATTAGTCTTTGATTGATCTTTAGCTGACACAGGTATTTGAGAGAAACCAGACTAACCATCTAGAAAGCAAAAATGTGTATGTTTGGATAATATTTCTAGAATTTGATCGATAAAAGGTAAGGGGTAACGATCTTTTTTAGTAGCCTTATTTAATTTGCGGAAATCAATTACCGTCCTATAACCTGTAACAATTCTTTGAGGAATCAATTCATCTTTATCATTAGGAACAACGGTAATACCTCCCTTCTTAGGGACACAGTGGACAGGGATTACCCATTGACTATCAGCAACAGGATAAATTATACCTGCCTCAAGGAGCTTTAGTATTTCCTTTCTTAGCACTTCTTTCATTTTAGGATTCAGCCGACGTTGATGATCACAAACTGGTTTAGCATCTTCTTCCAAATTAATTTTATGTTGACATAGAGTGGGACTAATGCCCTTAAGATCATCAAGAGTATACCCAATAGCAGCACGGTGCTTCTTCAGAGTTTTCAATAATCTCTCTTCTTCATGTTTTGAAAGGTTAGCACTAATAATAACATGATATATCTTTTTCTCATCAAGATAAGCATATTTAAGAGTATCAGGTAACGGTTTAAGCTCAAACACGGGATAACCCTTGGGTGGAGGAGGATCCCCTAGGATTTCAACAGGTAAATTGTTTTTCAGCATAGGTTCCTATTTAAAGAATACTTCATCTAATTCCCTTCTTTCATTCATAAGCATATCGTTTTCATGGTCTAGCAAATATTGTTCTAAAGGATCACTAGGAGGTATGGCAATAGAAGCAAGACCAATAATTTCATCCTTACTAGGTAATTCTTCTTCACGGTGTTGTCTACTAAATTTAGAAAAATTAAATTCATGAGTCATATCATCTAAACCGATAGTAACAACATCTCTTTTGAATTCTATGGTAGCATTAACAGTATTTAAGAAGGGCCTACCAAATATAATGGGACAAAAGCTATCTTGTGGGGAACCAAGAATAAGAAAATCAGCAGGATATTTAGTTTTCCCACACAAGACTTCAACATCTCTAACAATTCCCATTGGTGAAATAGTATATCTATTGGCAAGTTTAATTGTGACATCAATATCTTCCATCTCAGCAGGTGCAATATCATGCATAACTTCTTTGTATAAGGAATAAGGTATTGTGCTAGCACTGGCACCCATATAACATAAGCCATGATAACAACGATCTCCTATTTTAACAGAAATAATAGGCATGCCTACCATAGGTCTAGGTTTATCTTTATCACGGGGTTTAGCAATTCTAGCAGTTTCATTATAGAAATAAATAACAAGCCCATCTATATTATTAGACAAGAGATCATTAACAATAGCAATATTAGGTTCAACTTTAACTTGCTCGGGAGGTGTATATGTTTTAATATTGCTTTTACGAACCACAGTTGAAGCTTTAGCATGATCCTTTATCCTAACAGGGAAAGGTGGTTTCTCAACATAAGAAGTATGAACAATAGGATCATTATAAGTAATAGTCTTTTCTTCAACTTTAATAGGTGCAGCTACTTTTACTTCTATGGGAGGATGATATTTAAACCACTTCTCCTTGGGGAGATCAACATAAGCAGCAAAAGATGCACAGAAAGAAGCTACTATCTCAGAGTCAAGTCCGTATTTAGTGCTAAATTTACGAAAAATATCGGTATCCATAAAAGATTTAACACAATAAAAACTAGGTGTCATACCTGACTCCTTACCATTGCCGAGGTCCCAATCTTCAGAGTTGCGTTTAATTCTTTCCAATAAATCCCATTTGAATTCAATAGTCTTCATCATAAACGAGCCAGCACAAGAAGTATCAAGCATGGTGCGATTGTTACCAGAAAGCCGAGCATAAAAATTTTGAATAATCATTTCTCTTGAGAGCTCATGATTGGGGCAAGAAATATAACATTGATTTAAGCCTCCCCCAAGCTTGAGCGATGCTTTCTCCTTCGCGAGGCTAGAAATTATATATATAATTGCGATCACGATGAACAAGATGCATAGGATAAAACTTCTGGTGAAATTCCAATTTCAATCGTTTGTAATTCCAAGACCTCGTATCATCACATAGCCTATACCATGTCGATGCATCTCCCCTCAAAGATAAGGGGAAGACCTTCTTCTTAACAACATCTCCGGGTACACCTGCAAGCTTAAATAATCCACAAACTTCATCCACATATATCAAATGTTTATCAGGATGTTTTGTTCCATATCCTAAAAAAGGATTAGCTAGTAGTTTTTCTATCATACCCGAAGGAACTTCAAAGCAAGCATTTTAATTTTCATATTCATTTTCAGTAGGTTCAATAGATTGAGGAGAAACTCTTTGCTCTACTGGTCGGGGTGAAGATATCCCGAACAAGCCCCTCAGAGGATTACCTTCCATGGTAACAAGTGACAGTAAATTTCAGCACACTATATAAATTTTTTCTTACCAAATGCCACCTACCAAAGGTGCTTAACTCCCCGGCAACGGTGCCAGAAAAGAATCTTGATGACCCTCAAGTATAGGGGATCTATCATAGTCCTTTCGATAAGTAAGAGTGTCGAACCCAATGAGGAGCAGAAGGAAATGATAAGCGGTTTCCAGCAAGGTATTCTCTGCAAGTACTGAAATAAGTGGTAACAGATAGTTTTGTGATAAGATAATTTGTAATGAGCAACAGGTAACAAAAGTAAATAAGGTGCAGCAAGGTGGCCCAATCCTTTTTGTAGAAAAGCACAAGCCTGGACAAACTCTTATAAGATGTAAAGTGCTCCCGAGGACACATGGGAATATCGTCAAACTAGTTTTCATCACGTTCATATGATTCGCGTTCGGTACTTTGATAATTTGGTATGTGGGTGGACCGGTGCTTGGGTGCTTCCCTTACTTGGACAAGCATCCCACTTATGATTAACCTCTATTGCAAGCATCCGCAACTACAACAAAAGTATTAAGGTAAACCTAACCATAGCATGAAACATATGGATCCAAATCAGCCCCTTACGAAGCAACGCATAAACTAGGGTTTAAGCTTCTGTCACTCTAGCAACCCATCATCTACTTATTACTTCCGAATGCCTTCCTCTAGGCCCAAATAATGGTGAAGTGTCATGTAGTCGACATTCACATAACACCACTAGAGGAGAGACAACACACATCTCATCAAAATATCGAACGAATACCAAATTCACATGACTACTAATAGCAAGACTTCTCCTATGTCCTCAGGAACATAAGTAACTACTCACAAAGCATAAACATGTTCATAATCAGAGGGGTATTAATATGCATATAGGATCTGAACATATGATCTTCCACCAATTAAACCAACTAGCATCAACTACAAGGAGTAATTAACACTACTAGCAACCTACTAGCACCAATCCCGGACTTGGAGACAAGAATTGGATACAAGAGATGAACTAGGGTTTTGAGATGAGATGGTGCTGATGAAGATGTTGATGGAGATTTCCCTCTCCCGATGAGAGGAGCGTTGGTGATGACGATGGCGATGATTTCCCCCTCCGGGAGGGAAGTTTCCCTGGCAGAACAGCTCTGCCAAAGCCCTAGATTGGTTCCGCCTCGTGGCAGCGGAGTTTCATCCAAGAAGATGGCTTATGATTTTTTCCCCATCGAAAGACTCCATATAGCAGAAGATGGCCACCGGAGGGCAACCAGGGGCCCACGAGGTAGGGGGTGCGCCCAGGGGGTAGGGCGTGCCCACCCACCCTCGTGGGCTGGGTGTGGCCCCCCTGGTGAAGTTCTTGCGCTCAGTATTTTTTATATATTTGGAAAACATCATCCGTGAAGTTTCATGACTTTTGGAGTTGTGCAGAATAGGTCTCTAATATTTGCTCCTTTTCCAGCCAAGAATCCCAGCTGCCGGCATTCTCCCTCTTTATGTAAACCTTTTAAAATAAGAGAGAATAGGGATAAGCATTGTGACATAATGTGTAATAACAGCCCATAATGCAATAAATATCGATATAAAAGCATGATGCAAAATGGACGTATCATCGATTAGGCCGCAGCTTCATCCGAGGAAACGGTGATGATGATGCTCTTCCGGTGGTGCAGGTGAAGACGGCGGTGTGGGAATGGTGGTGGCGCAAAAGACGAGGGGAACGTCGGGGCAGCTCCTTGGAGGTGGAGGACGGGGTGGCTGAACCGGCAGGACGACCAGATCAACGACGGATCCTCATCCGATACGGTGGGTGAGGGACGTCAAGGTGTTGCTGTGGACGACGTCGTCGGGGAAGAGGCTCCGGCTGGGTGGCAGACGGAGGAGGGTGTGGGGCTTCGCAGGTTTTGCCGGCCTCGGTGTAAGAATGGGTGGGCAGATGGGATGGGAGTGGGGAAACCATGGCTTAGGGACGCGTTTGTCCGAAATGTGGGGTAAGTTACGAAAGTACCCCCACTGATTTGAGGCGGTTCTTTCGGTTCCGGGGTATCACAGGCATTTCACGTGTCAGGATTTCACAGGAGGTGGGAGTTTTCACGCGCGTTGTAATTTTGGAATAGCAAGGCGCGGGTTGAGATGGAGGGAGTTGTCGGAGCACAACGAGACAAAGATATATCTTAAATATTTCGGGCTAACAAGGCGCGGGTTGAAATTTCCGGACAAGCCTAACATGTACTGTACCAAATCAATTTGCACTACAAATGTCATTCAAAACTTTGAATTCATGTTATGTTCAATTAAAATATTTCGCTACGTGTATAATGCATGAAACCTAGTACTCAAATGAACGTTTTAGTGCATTCCAAACGTATATACTAGCGCTTCAATATGAACTAAATTTGAATTCGTTTCTCTATTTGAATAAGATCTACAATAATGATTGTTGTGAAGTCAAAGCATTTGAATTCATTTCTCTGTTTTAATAAGATCTACAATCGTCATTATTGTCAAGTTAAACCATCGTTTGTGTATTATGTTCACATCACACCACATGATTAGTCTCAAGTTACATATGAACTATGTGTACTATATGAACTCGAACTCGATTTTTTGAATCCACTTTATGTTGATTTCAAATCATAGTACATTTCAAGCTCTAGCTAGATCTTCACAAACTAAACCATGTCTCATATGTATAATGTGTTTATCACATTATGTATGGTGCCCCGCCCCCTACGCCTGCAAGTATTTAGATGTGAGTTGCAAACACCACACATTACCACAAATTCAAATAAAATGTAAGAATGTTCGATATATAGTATTGTTTAGATTGTTTGATATTTAGTTGTAAGCTGCAAATGCCACACATTATCACAAATTCAAATAAAATGTGAGATTGTTCGATGTATAGTATGGTTTAGATTGTTCTACATTTAGCTGTGAGTTGCAAACGCCATGCATCATCACATTATGGTATAACATGTGCAAAACCACAACACGCGTATCACCGCTATATTCATGAATGCATATGTTTAAAACACTATGATCTCCTATTCAAATATATGAATCTGCTTTCATATCAAATTATGATCTTTGTTAGTCTCTTACACCCACACAATCCTCTAACCTTTGTAGCTACCACTAACTTTCTCTCGTGCATGCACATGCCCTCCCCCTACCTCAGCATTCTATCCATCACGCACATTCATTTTTTTCTTTAGGTCGTTCTCCCACAGTCTCCACAACTCCTTTCCGACACACACCGATTGATAAACCTCTCCAGCGACGTCTGCCTACAACATACACACGCACCTTCAATCTCCTCCTTTATGTGTCCTTGCCTCGTGTCTCTCATACGGTCCCACACAGGTGTAAACTCTCGCCCCTCTTTTCATCGAACTCACAACCGCACACTCCTACCCCTATCTAGCTAGTAGCAGGGCCTCTCGCACCACCTCCTAGCTCCATTCTCTTTGTCTATCCGTCTCGCCGGGCCTTATTTGCCTCTAACAAATGGATGTACACCGACCGATCTCCCGCTATACATATAGCTAGCTAGGTCCTTATAACTTGTTTCCCCCCACGCGTCGATCGATCTACCTCAATTAGTTATGTCTCTCCCTTCCTCCGACAAACAATAATTGATCTACCGATCTAGTTAGGTTTGCTTACCAAACACATGGTTCCCCTTCATCACCCATGGATGTGTCCCGACAGATCTATCACGCACAGGCACACACAGAAACACATCCCCACTCTTATTGGTAATATTGCAGTTCCACCCTCAGTTTGTCTAGTAGGCCTCTCCCACCATCTTCGAGAAGCAACTCCATCACCCATCCAGCACTCTACCCCTCTCCCTCCCACTCTCTCTCCTCTCTCTCTCTCCCATCCTATTTCTCGTCCTTCAGTTATGTACGGATGTGGACCGATCTCCCTCAAGACATAGCTGGGTCTCTCCTTCTCAACACATATATGAGTCGTTCTACCTCTATAGTTAGGCATCTGCCTACCCCTCCTCCCACCCCCTGCCACGCGCGCGCGCGCACACACACACACACACACTGATACATCGAGCGCTCTAGTCATGTCTCCCTGCCACACACAAACTTGACCTGTGCCCCCTGATGTTCCGGTAGCCAAGTCAGTCGCCCTATATCTTTGACTTGCACACACACACACACAATTTCGATGGCTCTCTTCATCGATCTCGCACCCACCCACTTGATCCTCTCTTCGACTCTATCGATATCTATGACCCCTCCCTCTCTTCTCGTGGATCACCCAACCCTCTATATATGATATGGATAGGCCTCCATTTCATACACATTGCATGCAAAATTTTGTTTGAGATGTAATCGACACATATTCCCACAAATACATTCACGAAATCAACATCCCCCCAAACAAAAAACACTCATGAACGCACAAGCCATTTGTCTAGGTTTGTATCTCTCGCACACACCCACGTAGTGGGGTACGTGCACGAAGAGAAGAGGTGCACACACGGCGCACGTACTCCCGTCTCTTTCCCAACCACACTCGTGCGGGTACACGGTGAGGCTCATTTCTGTACGAAAAGGCAGCCCACATGGTAATTTGACATGTGTACTGGTTGTCCACTAGATGGAGGGAGGATCGTCTACCACGGGTGAACAAACAAATTGCGACTTGACGCGTTATGTTAAAAAAGAGGCAAACCATGTGGGGCCTACTTTAGAGACAAGGCTCTATACACTGGAGTACTTTTGATGTATCCCGTCAACTCGCAGAACGAGGAGAAGCTTGCTTGTACGCCGTCTCCCCCGCCCACGGGCGTGGTGGCTCGTAGGATGAGGTGAATCTTGCTTTCTACGCCTTATGCCCGCTCCCTCGCCCACGAGCGCGGTGGCTCGCAGGACGAGGAGAAAATTTTACTAGTACTCCTCCGTTTACTCCTCATCCCTACCTTGGTTAGAGAGATTATCATATTGTTTGGACTATATGTCCTTTATTAGATTTCAATATGAACTACTAGTACATACTCCAAACACTAATGTATATAGACGGATTTTAGAGTGTAGATTCACTCATTTTGCTCTGTATGTAGTCCATATTGAAACGGACGTAATAGTACGCACTCTCCCTAGCCCCTTGACCCTCGCCACGTGGTGGATGTGCAGCAATTCATTCGGTATCATATAGCCAGAACGATATATACTGCAGTACCATTATTGCTCGACTTCCTGAAGAGGCAAAGAGCCAATCGCAAGGTTAATATTTTGGAGATGCCAAGCGCAAGGTTTATAGGAGAACAAGTAGTAGGTGCTGCGTCATTTATAAATAAAGTTATAGTGTGAGGTGGGCCATGCAATCACTGAGCCCGCGTGTTTTCACTGCTCTTACACTCCTCCGCCGTAAGAATGGAGAAAATTGTAATCTAGTAGTACCTCCTTTCGCTGAAAGCGTGGGACATCCAGCACTCCTACCACCTCAGTAATAACGACGAATGAGCTGTCAAATCACATAGACCTAGCAGTAAGTTTGACGGACAAAGCAACCATCACTCTTGAATCCGCTTCTCCCTTCAATGCAGGCGCCAGTGAGAGGTCGCGTCCGCTCTGCCCATGCATGAATGCGGCACCGGTTCTTTGGAGCGGCACTGACCGTTTCAGGCGGGAAGCGCGCGCGAGCGATGGAGAGGCTTTGGGTGGGCTAGGCTGGTCAGGAGCGGGCGTGGCAGCTATCCGCCTGTCCCTACTGGATGCCTGGAAACGAGAGGATGCACCGACTCTCGCGGCTAAAATCGTACACTACACACCATCTCTCTGTAGGAGTAGGTCGATCTGTCGCTCTCTCTAACACACACACGCACACGCACACACAGATTCATAGAAAAGGAAAATCGTGCGAGTGCGAAGCCACAGGAAGTGAGATACAAATGGAGTACGTACAAGAAGAGAAGAGGTGATGAATATTCCATCAAACATGGACTGAGGAGTAGTACTCCCTCCGTCTAGGTGTTAATCATCCTACGGAAATCAGATATTCCCAAAATGTTTATGCGTCATCCATTAACTTCGCATCTCAATCCCCTCCCGTCCTCGTTGCTAGCGAGCATTGTTACTTAGGGAGCGTTTGGATCCTTAGCAAGAACAGCTTATAGCATAGACGGGCAAGGTTAGGCGTTTGGAACTGTTAAAATAGGTTAGCTTTTGTGGGCCAGCTAGCTTGGGTGGGCTAGAAAAACCTTGCTAGCTCAGGAGAGCCAGATCGGCTCGCTTCCGACGGCAAACTTCGCATAGTAGTAACATAGACTAGTAACATATGCATGTTTTACTAGTCCAAGTTACTCACCACTATGACCAGCCTAAGAAATGTAACCAAATGCTCCTTACTCTGCCTTGTTATCTCCCCTGGAAACCCAATGCATGGAGCACAACTACGCGTTGATCAATCAAGAAATCAAAGTTGGCTTGCATGCGAGTTAATACGTGGCCCTGCATGGTAGCTAAAACGGCATCTCTTAGTTTTTTGGATTAATTGTTGCGTTTAGAGATAGAAATCAGGGCTTTGATTGGAGGAATGACCGGTCAAGTTTCTCCTTCTCCTCCAATCTGCTTGCACCTTGGTCCCGCTGCACCTTCTAACGTGACTTATTACACCTAGATGGAGGGAGTCGTATGAGATACAGTGGCACACTAACTTTGGTCGAATGCAAGTGCCCAAAATTGTGTGCATGTTATAATAAGGATTCACTTAAAATAGTACGTGAGCGAACAGAGGGATCAATTGGACAGTGTTCCCGAGAAGTAGCGAGATGTGTGAGGTAAGATACACAGCTGGCGCTTTTAATTTTTCTTATTAATTTGCTTGTTTCACCCTCTGACTGGTGGGACCCAACGTACTACATGGAGAGAGGTAAGGTGACTAAGGCTGCATTATTTCTGCACCACTGTGGATAGTCTTACCACCAAAGCCACATGACACGATTATGATTTAAATCCCAATGACTCCCACACACACACACACACAAAAACACGACATGCTTGTCACACGAATGCAGGAATGTATAAAAGGTTATTTTCCTCTCGTTGAACATAACGGGAGGGTTGTGTAGCTGGTTAGCCTGTTCGCTCGTCAAACTTGAGGTCTCGGGTTCAATAACTACACTTGAGCATAATTCGTGCCAGGAGGATTCTTTGACTGGTCAAAATGGATGGATACGGAGCTATACGATCTCGTACTGACCGTATAATCACCTCATCACGTATAAACTGCAGCCTCAGCGCTTGTTTTCTAGGGTTTGCACTCTTCACACTCTCTCTAGTATATATATACACGTCGGAGCCTAAGCACTTGTGGTTGCTCTCTTCACACTCTCTCACCCTCTCCAGATCTAAACAAGACTTTGTTGGCCTCTCTCTCTCCCCTCACTGCTGGTCTGCTTGTAGTTGCTCTCTTCACACTCTCTCACCCTCTCCAGATCTAAATAAGACTTTGTTGGCCTCTCTCTCTCCCCTCATTGCTGGTCAAAGAGCCGGCATGATCCATCCACCGGGAAGGGAATGAGGCTTAACGCTGTCGCCGACGGCGAGGGAGGGAATCAACTATCGGTGCAGCTGTTCACTTTCACCCAGCGGCGGCGTGGGAGGGCCTCCGACCCCTTCTTCTCCGCCGTACATAGTGTGGGTCGAACGGCCTCTGGTCGCCCACCGAACCACACCCCAAGAACCTTAAGGTTTAATTTACTTATTCCACATGCATTGCTCTAGCTGCATGTGGGCTTTTTCCGCTTCTGCACTCAAATCTAGGTGTTCGATCAAACAGGAAAGTAGTGGGGAAAGTTGTATCCCATGAATCTAGGACGTGGTTCAAAGAGGAAAGGAATGGGGGAAAGTAGTGGGAAAAGTTGTATAGCATGACTCTAGGACGTGGCTCAAAAAGGAAAGGAAGGGGCAAAGTAGTGGGGAAAGTTGTATCGCTTGAATCTAAGACGTGGTTCAAAGAGGACAGGAATGGGGAAAGTTGTATAGCATAAATCTAGGACATGGTTCACAGAGGAAAGGAAGTGGGGAAAGTACTAGTACAGACTGGCTATCTAGCACCTATGTTGGTCGAAAAGGGAAAACAATGACAAACGCAGTACGCACATCTCTAACGAACTGATCTTTTATTTTGGGGGACAAGGATGTAGAGTTTGAGCAGGACTAGATTTGCTGTGCTCACATAGGGAAAGGTTTCTAAAGATAACAAAACTGGGACCAGCACAAATATGCTCCTTGGTTGTTTGTTCTTTGTTGCAACAGACTGTGCATCACCCCAGTACATCGGTAGATGCACATGGTGCTGGTGCGTCCACTATCCCGTGCAACTCTTTAGCTGTTGTTAATCTAAGGCCATGTTTGGTTAAAAACTCCCTAGTCCCTACCTGCTTGGTTCCAGGGACTAAACATGGACTAGAGGTTATTAAATGACATGCTAAAAGACCATGTTACCCCTAGTAATGAACTAATAGAGACAAGGTGCGATGTGTGGCAGGGGCAACTGTTGGAAAAAGCCCCAAAAAGACTCTCCCTCGGGGTCTTCTTTCTTTAGTCCCAAATGCCCACTTTTTGTCCCTAAAGTCCCTCCACCAAAATGTCCCTATAAACAAGCACCCTATAATAATGCTGCTGGAAAATTGATGCAATGCCACAGTTAAAAGAAAATTACATGTTTAACAAACTTTATTGTTAATATAATCTCTCTGTTAATATTAATTAATGCCACCGTTTGAGAAATGCTACTGTCTTGCTTTCTTTCCCATTTAGATAAGGTAGATGCTTCTTTTTATTGGCTTCTGTGTCATCCACCGTTATTGAGCACTAGTTGTTTCCTTTGCACCTCTATGTAAACAGGGTTATCTACTTCACCTCGTTGCCATTGTGACCTTTTGTTGCGCTACACAGAACACTTTTGTTTTAAGAGTGTTTTGTGTAGTTCAACCGAAGTGTCACACCGACAACGTTGCTTGATTGCTTGATCTTAGTGGAACTACACAAGAGGAGATCTTACTTCCTATCCGTGTTGGCAAATTTGGTTCAGATCTTCTTCTTGTGAGTTGTTTGAATTCCGCGTCATGAGAGCTCAGTACTAGCCTTCTTTCATATGATTCTGTAGTGTGCTTTCATATGTTGTGCTACTTGTACGGTAATGTTACTTGATTTTAGTGAACTGCACAAATGGAGACAAGACTTCCAATCTGTATGTGCACCGCAATATCCCATTGAGGTAAGATATGGATATTTCACAACTGTTGGCCTGTATTTTGCCACTTTCATCAGAAAATTAATGTCATTGTTTAGTGCTATACTTGTGCAACCTAATTGACATGCCAAATCTTACATTGAAGGTGAAGCTTGTCTGTTATTGAACCAAGTGATGAAGGGGAAGAACAAGCGGAAGAAAAAGAAAAATCAACTCCTGGTGCTGTAATGAAGCACTGGAACTATGATGACATAAGTAATGATATAGTTTTGCATCTTAATTTATTGCTATGGCTGGATTGAGCAATTGTTTTGCCACTGATTTGATGCCACTCTTAATGTAATACGTAATTATCTCTACTTGTGCAAACAGGGATCTTCTTTGAAGATACCATATATTTTAGTGGAACTGCACGAGAAGATGTTGGAAACATTAATCTATTTGAGGAGTATATAGTAAGCATGGCCACCATAGTAGATAGCAACAGATGGTTCCGGAGAAGTGCTTCATCTGTATGCTCTACACAATAATCCTCCTGACAAAGGTTGGTACTCGCGCACTTATTTCATCCATATGATTGAGCTTTGTCATCTCTATTGGTGTTGTGCTACTGTTTAGATACTGTCATCAAAAAGTGGTATTGTCCTTGACAAGTGCTTCATCTGTGCTGTTTTAAATATTTACTTTCCTTTTTTTCGAGCAAACAGGGATGCTAGCATTTAGTTATCCTCTTGTCTTTGCACAACAGGATCATCCTCCTCTGAAGAAGAATATGGAGTACGTGAAGTGACTAGCTCCGATTATGCCAGGATGAAGAAGCCTTGTCTATGTTCTCATCAGAAGGAGCAGTTGAAGGATGGTTACATTATCCCCCACAAGACCAAACTAACTTCAGCTCAGAAGTACTAACAAATCTCCATTTTCTGCTGTGATGCGCGAGTACAATGTTGTTCTAGGATTCTTTTTGGTGAGTTCCATTTTTCTAAAAGTGTACTCTACATGGACCATGTAGGTGCCTGTTTAAACTCTCAATTCATAGTACAATTTGCTTTATACTAATCACTTTTTTTATATTTGTGCCCGATGAAGCTATGTACCTAGGGTAGGGTCATGGACCTGTCCTAACTGCCCTACCCAAGGACATCTCTAGAAGGAATCACCTTTCAATCGACTTGGAGGTGTTCCACTCGACAGAATCGAAGACACTCGACCAAGAAGCAATCACTCGACGGCCAGGAGACTTGAAGTCACTCCGCATGCTAACGGTCGGTCATTAAGTAGCTTTTATGGCCATCATAGCACTTTATTAGGGGCGTTACCAGTAACGCCCGACCTTAATGTACTTAAAACCCTGCATAACTGAGGGCCGGAGGGGTCGGGCGAACTCTATATAAGCCACCCCCCTCCTCAGTGTAAAGGGTTCGCACCCCTGTGATTCATACACACATAATCCAGTCGACCGCCTCCGGGCTCCGAGACGTAGGGCTATTACTTCCTCCGAGAAGGGCCTGAACTCGTAAACCTCGTGTGCTTACAACTACTCCATAGCTAAGATCTTGCCTCTCCATACCTACCCCCCTACATTACTGTCAGACTTAGAACCACGACAGTTGGCGCCCACCTTGGGGCAGGTGTCTTAGCGATTGGTTGGAGGAGTTGCGATCTTTTCCGGTCCAAATCATCATGGTTTCTGGCGGAGTTTTGGTGGAGGGCCGCGAGATCCGTCTCGGCGCGCTCACGTTCATCGCTGACGACTCTGCTTGGCTTCAAGAGGCTCTGCTTGGCTTCAAGAGGCTCCGCTCGACGTGGACGCACTCCATGTCCGCGGGGCAACGCACTTTCGCGCGTGCGTCCGCGGCGTCCTCTTGCGGCAACCGTCGACCCATTATCGGTCGGCCCCTGTGTTGTCCTCCCTCCCTGTTTCCCGCCGGCGCAAGCGCTCCGGTCGGTCGAGACTTCAGCGGTGGGTGAGACACGCGGTGGCATGCCAGTCGGCCACCCCTCAAGTCGCGGCGATCGAGGCTGACGAATCCCTCTACGGTATGTTCGACCTGTCGACTGGCTCCGCAGAGACCGCATCCGAGTGCGACAGCAGTGATCCGGCGGCGGAGGTTCTGATGGTCGATGGACCGCGCAGTCCTCCCGGTTTTCCCTGCACCGACGGAGGCGCAGGTGGAGGCGACCCGTCGCATCCCCATGAGGAATATCTCCCCGAGCCTCTCACGTCGCTGCAGAGAGAAGAACTTCGTCGCCGGAACATGGATGCACTGCACACTCCTATCGTTGGAGAAACCCCCGAGGCTCGTGCCTTGGAGGACGCGCGCCTGGCAAACTTGGCTGAGCGCACTCGACTGGAGAACCTCCAGCGAGCACTCGACGAGCGTGCGCGACAACGGGTTCCAGAATCCAGTCGACGTCAGCTCTTTCCGCCCCCGCAGGTATATCGAACTCCGATTCAGAATTTAGCAGCTGCAGCCCGTATAGCAGAGTCGATTCAGCCTTCCCAGTCAGAGGCTGGCAGAGGCTTGCTGCAGATCAGAGCGTTACTCCGGGCAGCAGGAGACCAGAATTCCGCTGTTTCTCAGTCGCGGAACAGGATTCATAGCAGATCCATTGCTGCAGACACAGTCCAGTCGGCTCATAGCCCAAGATCGCCCCCGAGGCGTGAGGGACGTGGGGACCGGCGTGATCAGTACGGGAACCGTGAGCAGTATGATCACCGATTCGATCGTGACGATCGACGTCGAGTGCCCACCCCTCCCCCGAGGAGTGGATCGTATGTGCCTCGACAGCAGGATGACAGGCGCCCTCATAGTGTTGGGCGAAGGATTCCAGTCGACCCCAGGGAACCAGGCTTTGATGCGAGATCCATTCTCGTTCAAGGTTTGGTCGACAGGAACAGAGCTCACCGAGAAGGTCACGACAGAGATGCACCTACCAGCAGCAGAGTACATGTTTCGGGGCCAGAGTGCTTTAGTAGAGCCATCAGGGCCGCTGTGATTCCTCCCAACTTCAGGTTGGCGACTGGAGTCAGTAAGTTCACTGGTGAGTCCAAGCCCGATACTTGGCTTGAAGACTACCGAGTGGCTGTCCAGATTGGCGGTGGCAATGATGAAGTGGCCATGAAGCACCTGCCTCTCATGTTGGAGGGCTCGGCCAGAGCGTGGCTGAATCAGTTAGCACCCAGCAGCATTTACACTTGGGAAGATCTCGCCCGAGTGTTTGTCACCACATTTGAAGGAACATGCAAGCGACCGGCAGGGCTGACGGAACTGCGGTCTTGCGTGCAGAAGCCGAATGAAACTTTGAGGGATTACATCCAGAGATGGATCACGTTACATCACACGGTAGAGAATGTGCCTGATCACCAAGCAGTCTGTGCCTTCAAAGAAGGCGTCAAGTACAGAGAACTGAATCTGAAATTCGGTCGAACCGGAGACATGTCTCTGAATCGGATGATGGAGATTGCCACCAAGTACGCTAATGGTGAAGATGAGGATCGACTCCGGAGTGGCAAGCACAAGTCAGTCGCCCAAGAAACCGGAGGAGGAAATTCCAATCGGAAACAGAAGCGGAAAGCCGAGCCAGCTGCTCCTGGGGAAGCCTTGGCTGTAACTCAAGGAAAGTTTAAGGGGAAACCCAAAGGGCCTTGGAACCCCAAGAAAGTTAAAGACCAAGACGGAAATGATGTGTTGGATTTGCCATGTCACATCCACACCAAGAAAGATGAAGAGGGTAAGCTCATTTACCCGAAACATACCACTCGACAGTGTCGGCTCTTGATCCAGCAGTTCCAGGGCAAACAACCCAAAGATAAGGAAAAGGAGTCGGACAAAGTTGAGGACAAGGAAGACAGTGATGATGGATACCCCCAGGTCAATTCCACCTTGATGATTTTTGCTGATGTTGAAAGCAAAAGTCGACTGAAAGTTATCAACCGTGAGGTGAATATGGTTGCTCCGGCGACACCCAGTTATCTGAAGTGGTCTCAGACTGCCATCACATTCGACCAGTCCGATCACCCAACGCACATTGCCACCCCTGGGAGGCAAGCTTTGGTGGTCGACCCAGTTGTTGAAGGCACTCGACTGACCAAAGTCTTGATGGATGGTGGCAGTGGTTTGAACATACTGTATGCTGAGACGTTGAAAGGGATGGGCATTCCGATGTCCAGACTCAGTACCAGCAACATGAGTTTCCATGGAGTCATTCCTGGGAAGAAGGCTGAGTCACTCGGCCAAATTGCTCTTGATGTGGTTTTCGGTGATTCCAAGAATTACCGCAAAGAAAAGTTGACGTTCGAAGTTGTGGATTTCCAGAGTGCTTATCACGCTATTTTGGGCAGGCCAGCTTATGCACGCTTCATGGCTCGACCATGTTATGTGTATCTCAAATTGAAGATGCCTGGTCCCAAAGGTGTGATCACTGTTACGGGCAATCGGAAGAAAGCAGAAGAGTGTTTTCAGAAAGGCTCAAAGATCGCTGATGCTCAGATGGCAGTGGTGGAGCTGCAGGAGTACCAGAAGACTGCAGACCCGAGTGATTTGTTGCGAGCCAAGAAGCCCGCTACAGAATCAGCTTTTCAGTCGTCTGGTGAAACGAAGCCGGTTCACATTCACCCGACCGATCCCAGTGCTGCTCCGACTCATATCTCAACAACACTCGACTCCAAATAGGAAGAAGCGCTCATCCAGTTCCTCCGTGAGAACTGGGACATCTTCGCATGGAAGCCTTCTGACATGCCGGGTGTTCCCAGGGGGCTGGCTGAGCACCGCCTACGAGTCGACTCAAAAGTGAAACCTGTCAAAGAACATCTCCGACGGTCCGCCGTCCAGAAGAGAAAGGCTATTGGTGAGGAGGTGGCTCGGCTCTTAGCAGCGGAGTTCATCCGAGAGATTTACCACTCCGAGTGGCTCGCCAACGTTGTCATGGTCCCCAAGAAGGACAAGTCACTTCGCATGTGCATTGACTTTAAACATATCAATCGGGCCTGCCCGAAAGATCATTTTCCTCTCCCCCGCATCGACCAGATAGTCGACTCGACTGCGGGATGTGAGCGACTGTCTTTTTTAGACGCCTATTCCGGGTACCATCAGATCCGTCTGTATGGACCTGACGAGATCAAAACAGCTTTCATCACTCCATTCGGGTGCTTCTGTTATGTTACCATGCCATTCGGCCTCAAGAATGCCGGAGCCACATTCATGAGGATGATTCAGAAGTGTTTGCTCACTCAAATCAGTCGGAATGTGGAAGCATACATGGATGATATTGTGGTCAAGTCACGGAAGGGTTCCGACCTGCTGACTGACCTTGCTGAAACCTTTGCCAACCTCAGGAGGTATGATATCAAGCTTAATCCATCAAAGTGCACATTCGGAGTTCCTGGCGGAAAGTTACTCGGTTTTCTCGTTTCCGAACGGGGAATCGACGCCAATCCAGAAAAAGTCGGTACTATACTCCGGATGAAACGTCCTGTGCGAGTGCACGACGTCCAGAAGCTTACTGGTTGCTTGGCCGCTTTAAGTCGATTCATCTCTCGTCTCGGTGAAAAGGCATTGCCTCTTTACCGATTGATGAAGAAGTCAGACAAGTTCGAGTGGACTCCTGAAGCTGATGCAGCGTTTGCAGAGCTCAAAGCTCTGCTCTCCACCCAGCCGGTGCTTGCTGCCCCAATCAGCAAAGAGCCTTTGCTGCTTTACATCGCAGCCACGGGACAAGTCGTCAGTATGGTACTTACGGTCGAGCGGGAAGAAGAAGGAAAAGCCTTCAAAGTTCAGCGCCCAGTATATTATGTTTCTGAAGTTTTGACCCCGTCGAAGCAAAGATATCCTCATTATCAGAAGCTTGTATATGGGATTTATATGACCACAAAGAAGGTTGCTCACTACTTCTCTGATCATTCCATTACAGTCGTCAGCGACGCTCCATTGTCAGAGATCCTGCACAACAGAGATGCAACTGGTCGAGTGGCAAAATGGGCGATTGAACTCCTTCCTCTAGATATCAAGTTTGAGGCAAAGAAAGCTATCAAGTCCCAAGCAATAGCAGATTTCGTCGCCGAGTGGATTGAACAACAACTGCCGACTCAGGTTCACTCGGAGCATTGGACCATGTTCTTCGACGGTTCCAAAATGCTGAATGGTTCCGGTGCCGGGGTAGTATTGGTCTCCCCCCGAGGAGATAAGCTCAGATATGTTCTTCAAATCCACTTTGATTCCTCCAATAACGAAGCAGAATATGAAGCACTTTTATATGGGTTGCGCATGGCCATTTCACTCGGCGTCCGTCGCCTCATGGTCTATGGCGACTCAGATTTGGTGGTTAATCAAGTGATGAAGGAGTGGGACGTCAGAAGTCCGGCCATGACTGGTTATTGCAATGCAGTGAGAAAGCTGGAGAAGAAATTCGAGGGGTTAGAACTTCATCACATACCCCGACTGAAAAATCAAGCAGCTGATGATTTGGCGAAAATAGGTTCCAAAAGAGAAGCCATTCCCAGCAATGTGTTTTTGGAACACATCCACACACCATCAGTTCAGGAGGATCCCTTCACTGAAGAAGCCCCGCAGCCAAAAAGTGCCACGGATCCGATTGAAGTTGAAGTTCCAGCTGTGGTCGACCTGATCATGGAAGTTTTGGTCATCACTCCCGACTGGACGGTACCGTACATCGCGTACATCCTAAGGAAAGAACTCCCAGAGGACGAAGAAGAGGCTCGACAGATCGTCCGTCGATCCAAGGCCTTTACAGTCATAAAGGGACAGTTGTATAGAGAAAGCGCGACTGGAGTCAGTCAGAAGTGTATAACACCAGAAGAAGGTCAGATAATCCTTGATGATATCCACTCGGGGACCTGTGGTCATCATGCGTCCTCTCGGACCATTGTGGCTAAAGCATACCGAGCGGGATTCTACTGGCCAAGGGCGAATGAAATGGCGAAAGAGATAGTCGACAAATGTGAAGGATGTCAGTTTTACTCCAATATGTCGCACAAACCCGCGTCAGCCCTGAAAACCATTCCACTCGTCTGGCCCTTCGCTGTTTGGGGACTGGACATGGTTGGACCACTGAGAACGGGCAGGAGCGGCTTCACTCATGTGCTAGTAGCAGTCGACAAGTTCACCAAATGGATTGAAGCTAAGCCTATCAAGAATCTTGATGCTTGCACTGCTATCAGTTTCATCAGAGAGTTGATATTCAGATATGGAGTTCCGCACAGCATCATCACTGACAATGGGTCAAACTTCGATTCTGACAAATTCAGAGCCTTTTGCGCCTCTCAAGGCACACGAGTCGACTACGCTTCAGTCGCTCACCCCCAGTCGAATGGACAAGCGGAAAGAGCAAACGGCTTAATTCTCAAAGGACTGAAACCCCGACTGATGCGCGATCTCAAGCACGCAGCAGGTGCATGGGTCGACGAGCTTCCATCAGTTCTTTGGGGATTGAGGACAACCCCGAACCGATCGACTGGAAGAACCCCATTCTTTCTGGTCTACGGAGCCGAAGCAGTTTTGCCGAGTGACCTGCTTCACAACGCACCCCGAGTCGAGCTCTACTCTGAAGATGAAGCAGAACAAGCCCGGCAGGACGCAGTCGACCTCCTGGAAGAAGAAAGAGAAATGGCCATGATCCGATCGACCATCTATCAGCAAGACTTGCGTCGATTCCATGCCAGAAATGTGAAGAGTCGAGCCTTCCAAGAAGGAGACTTGGTCCTCCGAGTGGATCAACAGAAACCACACAAACTCGCTCCTACTTGGGAAGGTCCCTTCATAGTCACCAGAGTCCTCCACAATGGAGCGTACCACCTTTATAATGTCGATCGCCAGATTGATGAGCCACGAGCCTGGAATGCGGAGCTGCTCCGCCCCTTTTATACTTGAATTCTCACTCGGATGAGATGTAATAAGAAAAACTTCTGTAGTTTATTTATCAAAGACAAGAGCGTTATAATTTTCCCAGTGATTGTTATTGTTTTTGTTTGCATGAGAAATCCCCAAGTGGGTGGCTTAGCTGCGAATCCATTTCGCCTAAGTTTGTAAAATCCTACCGAGTGGTGAGCCAGCCTCTCACTCGGAGGCTTAGCTGCGAACCCGTTTCGCCTAAGTATTTGAAAATCCTACCGAGTGGTGAGCCAGCCTCCCACTCAGGGGCTTAGCTGCAGTCCAGTACTCGCCGAAGTGTTTGAAAATCCTACCGAGTGGTGAGCCAGCCTCCCACTCGGGGCTTAGCTGCAGTCCAGTACTCGCCTAAGTATTTGAAAATCCTACCGAGTGGTGAGCCAGCCTCCCACTCGGGGGCTTAGCTGCAGTCCAGTACTCGCCTAAGTATTTGAAAATCCTACCGAGTGGAGAGCGACCCTCCCACTCGGGGGCTTAGCTGCAGTCCAGTACTCGCCTAAGTATTTGAAAATCCTACCGAGTGGTGAGCTAGCCTCCCACTCGGGGGCTTAGCTGCAGTCCAGTACTCGCCTAAGTATTTGAAAATCCTACCGAGTGGTGAGCCAGCCTCCCACTCGGGGGCTTAGCTGCAGTCCAGTACTCGCCTAAGTATTTGAAAATCCTACCGAGTGGAGAGCGACCCTCCCACTCGAGGGCTTAGCTGCAGTCCAGTACTCGCCTAAGTATTTGAAAATCCTACCGAGTGGAGAGCGACCCTCCCACTCGGGGGCTTAGCTGCAGTCCAGTACTCGCCTAAGTATTTGAAAATCCTACTGAGTGGTGAGCGACCCTCCCACTCGAGGGCTTAGCTGCAGTCCAGTACTCACCTAAGTTTGAAAAATCCTACCGAGTGGAGAGCGACCCTCCCACTCGGGGGGTTAGCTGCAGTCCAGTACTCGCCTAAGTTTGAAAAATCCTACCGAGTGGAGAGCGACCCTCCCACTCGGGGGCTTAGCTGCAGTCCAGTACTCGCCTAAGTGTGAAAAATCCTACCGAGTGGAGAGAGACCCTCCCACTCGGAGGCTTAGCTGCAGTCCAGTACTCACCTAAGTACGAAACACATCCCAATCTGCAAGGACGACGAGGTGCAGGTCGACTACCACCTTCTCCTTCGGAGCTTCGCCACAAATACAACACGCGCTCCATCCCAATCCGCAAGGACGATGAGGTGCAGGTCGACTGCCACCTTCTCCTTCGGAGCTTCGCCACAAATACAACATGTGCTCCATCCCGACCCACAAGGACGACGAGGTGCAGGTCTACTGCTACCATCTCCTTCTGAGCTGCGCCACAAATACAAAAGTTGTCTTGAGTGAAGAACGAGTTCCACTCGACGGAGAATTCTTGAAGATATTCAACGACAAACCAAGTTCAGATAAATACTAAAAGGTTCCAAGCAGCGAATCAAAATTACTCGTGCACCATGCCCGAAGGAGTTTAACGGTTACAGAAACCACTCGGCATTCCGAGGCAAATTTAAAGCGTATCCAAGTTTCATAAGATTGTTCACTCGGCCGGAAGGAGGCTGGCAGGCTCCACGAACGAGTCCAGATCGATCCCATCAGTGATCCGAGTAGCGGCAGCAATGAAAGTCTCCATGAAGGACTGGAAGTCGTGCTTTTTGGTGTTAGCGACTTTGATCGCAGCCAGCTTGTCTTCACGAGCCTCCTTGCAATGGACTCGCACCAGGGACAGCGCCACATCAGCACCACACCGGGCGAATGATTTCTTCCATTCTTGCACTCGTCCAGGGATCTCGTTCAGTCGAGTCATCAGAGATTCCAGATCATTCTGAAGCGTCACCCCCGGCCAAAGCGTTGAGTCGATTCGAGAGACAACCTCCTTCAGGTGTGCGAGGTAGCTTGTGGCGCTGGCGATACGGGACTCCAGTCGGAGCACGTTCATCGCAGTTTCATTGCAGACCGGGGAAGCGATAGGGTCCAGACCCGTCTCGACCCTTCCAGTTTCTTCATCAAAGTCTTGACAAAGTTCTGCAGCCAAAAATCAATTCAATCAACCGAGCAAAATCCGATGGCAAGCATCAACACAGTCGGATTAAAAGAAATACCTCCCAGCACGAGATAAAGCTTCTTGGCAAGGGTCCTCAGATAAGCTTCTGTGTCTTTACTCTTGTAGATCGCAGACTCCAACTTCTCGTTCCGGGCGACCTTATCCTTCTTCAGGCTAGTCACTTCGCGGTTAGCTTCATTAAGACACGATGTCAGTCTAGTCACCTCTCCTTCAAGCGTTCCGATTGAAGCAAGCTTCTCGTCTGTGAGAACAGTTTTGTCTTGGGCTGCTTGTTGCACGGCGGCGAGGTCCGCGTCCTTCTTGTCCAGAGCCAACTTCATTTTCTCTGCAAAAGAAATAATCGAATCAAAAAAGAGACCGAAGAGATATATTGAAGTTCAGTCAGCAATCAGTTACCTTCCATACTAGCGGCCTCGTCTTGAGCTTTTTTCATATTTTGCTAAGCCAATTCTAAGTCAAGGTTTAGTTGGATCTGCCGCTTCTCCAAGTCAACAAAGCGAGCTCCAAGATCACAAGATTTCTGCAATCAGGGAGGGGAAGTTATTTTACAGCGAAAAACGACAAAGACAATAAATACTAAGACTGCGGTCGACTGCCCGCAGTCCACCGTAGTCTCGGGGACTACACCCAGTGGGTGCACTTTGCGTGCCCCCACCGGTTCGGTTTACACTCGACACTGCGAGACCAGATCGAGCGAAAGGATCAAAATACAAAGACTACAGTCGACTACCAGCAGTCCACCGTAGTCACGGGGACTACACCCAGTGGGTGCACTCAGCATGCCCCCACTAGTCCCAAAATTCAATCGACGCACCCAGTGGGTGTACAGATGCAAAGATTTTCGGAAAGAGAGTCTTCAGATAGCATATCCTAACAGAACAAGCGGTGACCAACTAACCTGAACATTGCTTTGGAGAGCTGAGCCGGCGTCATAGGCGGCCTGACTGGCGTCCCGCACCGCCTTCATCTTCTCCATCATAACACCCGCCTGCGTATGGCTTCCTTGGCAGCATTCACTTCGTCCTCTGGGACATGATGGATCGCAAAAACTGAAGGTGGGTCGGCAGGAGCTTGAGCAGTCGATGAAGAAGGCAGGGCACTCGACAATGATACAGCGAAGGTAACAGAACCCCGATTGGCATCACCAGCGTCCTGAACGACTGGTTCCACCATCAGCGTCGACTGTGGTACCTTGCTTGCAGGAGCTTTCCTATTTTTCCTCGTCAAAGGCCTCTCAGGCTCTTCATCATCATCATCGGGGAGGTCAATAATGTTAGGAGCTGTTCAAAGATCAATCGCCAAAATCACATCACCCAATGGTACACATTGCAGCTGAGTCGACCAAATAAAGACAAAATGACAGAAATCATACCCAGATTGGAAGTGACTGCATCCTCCATTACCTCATCCTCATCCCTGTAAGCTGAGGTCCCGGAAGTAGCAGCGCTGCCAGTTCCAAAGTTCGTCTGGTTAAATCAAGAAAAAAATAAACAGCACGGAGTGTCGAGTGAATACAAAGGGAGACACTCACGCAGAAGCGACGGGGATGTCAATCTTAATCTTCGACAACGCCTTCCGAGACTTCTGCTCTGCAACTTTGGGATGCTTTGACGCTTTTTCAGTTGGGGTTGGTGAAGATGTCCGAGGACGCTTTGAAGACTGACTAGTCTGAGCAATCGCCTTTTCACGGGCGCTAAGTCGTTCTTGGTCAAGCTTGGATCACCTCTCCCTGCGAGGAGGCAACTTGACTTCTTCTTTGTCAGTTGAGTCGTCGCTTTCTTCATCCCCTTCTCCGTCAGAATGCCATTCACCACTGTCGCCGCCGCTCGCCTCTCCTTCCGGGTCTTGCTCTTGCTCTCGGTTGGGCACTAAGTACATTTCGATAAGGGCCTGAAAGAAAGCAGGAAGAATGAAGTCAGTCGACGCAGTATAGACAACTGCGCGAGTGAATTCAGATTATAATCAAAAGCTCAGAATCGGACCTTTTCTGGTTCATGGGACTGGTCGAATGGAGGAACTCTCCTGGCTCCCCTGGGGTTGTCCTTGTTTCCGGTGATGCCCGACAGCCACCCCTCCAGTGTGTCGTCATCGACCTCCTCCGGGTGAATCCGAGTGGTGTTGTCAAGACCTGAATACATCCACATCGGATGGTCTCGAGCTTGAAGAGGCTGGATGCGCCGCCGAAGGAAAACCTACAAGACATATCCATACCAGTGACCCCGTCACGGATAGGCTGGACCACTCGTTCGACCAGCACCCTAACTTGCGCCTTCTCCTCCGGGATCACCTTCAAAGAGGAGGGTTTCCTCACTCAGTCCATGGTAAAAGGAGGGAGGCCAGTCGACTGCCCTGGCGTCGGCTGGTCTTTGCAGTAAAACCAGGTCGACTGCCATCCGCGGACCGAGTCGGGAAGAATCATGGCCGGACAGGAACTTTTCCCTCTCGTCTGAACACCAAGACCCCCACACATCTAAATCATCTGTGTCCTCTCATCACCTGGATTGGCCCTTTTCACCGTCTGAGAACGACATGTGAAAATGTGCTTGAAAAGACCCCAGTGAGGCCGGCAACCCAAGAAATTCTCACACAAAGACACGAAAGCAGCGAGATACATGATTGTGTTGGGAGTGAAGTGGTGGAGTTGTGCCCCAAAGAAATTCAGAAATCCCAGAAAGAAAGGGTGAGGAGGCAAGGAAAACCCACGGTTGACGTGAGTGGTAAGGAGAACGCGCTCACCCTCCCGAGGTTGCGGCTCGGATTCCTTCCCCGGAAGCCGCGCCGATCCATGGGGGATCAGTCCCCCATCGGCTAGGTCGTCGAGGTATTCTTGGCGGATCGTCGAGCGGATCCAGTCGCCCTGGATCCAACCCTTCGGCAGGCCGTCGCCTTCTTTGCCCGCTCCAGAGCCACCGTCTTCTCCTTCCCCATCGTCGCGGGCGAGACACGTTCGGAGAGGCGGCGCTGGGGCGAGAGCAAGCGCGACAAAGAAGCCTGAAGAGGAGGAGAGGAAATGAGAACGCACTGTTCAAGAAACCCCGGTCCGACGCCTTATATGAGGTTACTTCCGAGTGGCTGACTGGTAGGCCCGGACGATCCTGTCAAATCCCGCAACAGTCGCGCGCGTGATACATGGTGAAAAAGGTGGCACAGAGATCAAGGCGGTTCCGCCCTATCCCATCCGATTATTGCGGCCTCCCCCGTCCCGCGCGCTTCCCAAAATTCGAATCCCGTGAAATCCGCGGGCAGCAGAACAACTTGTCAGACGGAAGATCTCCTCCACACCGTCACTCGGAGCTTTTCAAGTAAAGAAACTCACTCGACATAAAAAACAAAGAATGGATCAAGGCGACTGAAAAGGAAGTTGCTATCGTCACTCAGGTTCATTGATCCGAAACAAGATATGCTCATGGCATGAAAAATGAGGCGGAGAAGTCCTCAACTCCTTCCCCACTCAAACCTCGATCCATTCGGGGGCTAATGATGAAGCTATGTACCTAGGGTAGGGTCATGGACCTGTCCTAACTGCCCTACCCAAGGACATCTCTAGAAGGAATCACCTTTGAATCGACTTGGAGGTGTTCCACTCAACAGAATCGAAGACACTCGACCAAGAAGCAATCACTCGATGGCCAGGAGACCTGAAGTCACTCCGCACGATAACGGTCGGTCATTAAGTAGCTTTTATGGTCATCATAGCACTTTATTAGGGGCGTTACCACTAACGCCCGCCCTTAATGTACTTAAAACCCTGCAGAACTGAGGGCCGGAGGGGTCGGGCGAACTCTATATAAGCCACCCTCCTCCTCAGTGTAAAGGCTTCACACCCCTGTGCTTCATACACACATAATCCAGTCGACCGCCTCCAGGCTCCGAGATGTAGGGCTATTACTTCCACCGAGAAGGGCCCGAACTCGTAAACCTCATGTGTTTACAACTACTGCATAGCTAAGATCTCGCCTCCCCATACCTAGCCCCCTACATTACTGTCAGACTTAGAACCACGACAGTGCCAATAGGGGTGCTCAGCTTGATTTCAATGGGAACTGCACAAAATGTTCATGAATACATCGAATCATTCATTTCCACCACAACAAAGGAGGTGTCGATAAGTTCAAGGCGTTGCAGCATATAAGGGCTAAATCATACAAGCTACGCCCGAATTTGGTTGATTTTGGTGGAACTGCACAAAAAGAACAACTGGTTTTATTTAGCACGAGGTGCCATGTCAATGTTCGAACTGATGGCAAACCCTGCCCATTCCACAATCACATGCATTTGATATTTTGGAATGGGGAAACCTTGTCAAATTTTGCTTATTGATTTTAGCAAGAAGACATGCATTTGATATTTTCAAATGGGACGCCCTTTGTTGTCAGCAGCGTTGATCCATTTTTTCTTTATTCTTTAGTTGTGAAGTAAATATTGGCTCTAACATGTGAATCGCTGAGATGCATAATCATCGATTGTTTTGAATGTTCTCTATGAATTGCCAGGCATGTGTGTTTGATTGCAATGTACAGGAACGCTAAAAAGCTGCTCAAACTCTTTGTACTCCTTCTATTCCTTTTTACTTGAAAGTGCATACTTTTTTCTATAAGATTGGTCAAAGTAGAGATACTTTGACTGCAGACAAAACTGGTATGCAGACTAGAAAGGACCGGAGGGAGTACATGTGAAACTGCTGCAAACAAGGTGATCAGCCTGGGAATAATGCTTGTACGTATTGTTTTGCATGTTCATCCAATGCCAGTGATACAAGAATTCGAACTAATCGAAATAAATTCGTTCATACACGGTCGGATTTCATATAAACATGCCGGATTTCATTACATTTCATACATTCTTCAACTAAAAAGGGGTGCGCTGGAGGTATAATTAATTAACTGAAGCTACCCACCTGTGTCCGGCTGAGCCGAACAGAAGCTTCACTGACTTAACTGCAGGTGCAGTTGCGTAACTGACATGTGGCCCAGATGCCTGTTGGACCCACGTGTCAATCAGCCAACTGCACCAGCAGTTAAGTAGAAGAAGTGTCCTTCCCCAACATAGCTCTCTGACTCCACGTCGCCGCCAAGAAGCTAACCGACCGTCACTGGTCAACCTGCCTAGCTTGTCATAGCGATTAGGGCAACTAGGAGCCCAATGATCAGGATCCCCACATGACAAACACCTTTCTTCTTGTCATGCTTCTTGAAGTTCGTGTGTTGCACAGCCTTGTTCTTCCCGTCAAACTTTGCTCTACCATAAAACTTGCCCTTGTTCTTGAACTCGTGGGGCTGGAAGTTCTTCTTCTGTACCAGATTGGCACTAGATCCTCCCTCAATTCGTCGAGCACGTGTGTCCTTTGCTCTCGCCTTTTCTTCCACATCAAGAGTGCCAATGAGATCCACGAAGGAGGAAGCTTAGTGATGATACCTCTAGCAACAAACTTGTCCTGTAGCATACAACTGAAGTGCTCAAGTTCTCTAGCAAATGACTGTATCTCATGAGCTTGCTCAACCACGAAGCGCTCTTCAATCATCCTGTAATCATAGAATTGCTCCATGATGTACAACTCAGTGCCAGCAACCGGATGGTAGCAGCGGTGGCTTACTTGGACCCGAGCGGCAGTGACCTACCGTGTTCTACTCTTCCTTGTTTTCTGTGTGGCGCGACCTCGTTGGCAGCGGGGTAGGGCCTCGGCGGAGCCGACAATGTCCTCTGTCTCGTTGCCGGCGGGCGGCACCTCAGCGTAGCGGTGGAAATCCCCCCCTCGTTGTCGGCAGGGTAGGGCCTCGGCGGAGCCCGCGGTGTCCTCTGCCTCGTTGTTGGCGCCGTGGGCCCTCGGCGGAGCAGGGCCTCGTCGACGCCAGTGGAGCAGGGACTCCTCGGCGCTGACATTGTCCTCTGCCTCGTCCTCGGTCTCGCCAAATAGCGCCTCGCCCGCTTCATCGCCCTCTTTGTAGGCGGCCGTAGCCTCCGCCCCCCGCATGCGGTACTGCCAGTGCTCGAGGCGACCCTCGCGGTCGGAGCGGTACGAGTCGAGAAGCGCCTCCTGCTCCGCCCGCTCCGCGGCGATCTGCTCCTCCGCCTGCAAGTGCTCCTAGAGGAGATGGTGGTTGTAGGCGGCGTCGGCCTGCGCCTCCCAGAACTGCTCCTCATGCTTCTGCCTCACCGTGTCCATATATTGGGCACAGGCTTCGCCGATGGGCATGGTGCAATGCACCGGGAGGATGGCCCGGAGGAGGGGGTTGGCGCCGGATCGTTGACTACCATGTTCTCCATTGGGACATCGTCGTCCTCCGGCCGCCTGCCAGCCAGCCAGTCGGCAACAATGGCTTCCATCTCCTTGTGGTCCATCGTCCGCCCGTCCCGAAGAGGGCTGGAGCGCGAGGAAGCCATGGTGGGCAGTAGTGGTGTGGACAAGAGAATAGGCACGGATGCGGATGACTGCGGCTATGGCCGGCGCAACAGTTTATATAGCAATGGTGGGCATCGGAGGGACAGACATGTGGCGCCGAAGTAGCCACCTCGTCAATCGCGTATCATTAATGTGGGCGGCAGAAGGATGGATGGACGGCACTTGTGTCGTTTGAAGGCGGAGCAATCGCATGCACCGGTAAGCGGGGCGAGCGGCGCTGACCGTTTTGGGCAGAAAGCGTGCGCGGGCGAGGGAGGTGGTCTGGGTGGGCCAGGGCAGTCAGACTGGTGCTTGGCAGCGGGTCGGTCGAGTAGCCGGACATGCTGGCTCGCCAGCTACCTCGCCGAGCTGAGCGACGACAATCAGACGATGGACGTAGCTTCCGACCAGGAGCCGGCGCCACTGTCCAAGCCGGTTGATGTCGTGTTCACCATAGAGCAGGTGCGGCTGCACTTCGACGCCCTAATGGCGGAAGAGCTACCAGCGCAGGAGGGCCTGTGCTGCAACCTTCGTCGCCTCAACGAGCACCGGTGAACAAGCGAACGACAATGTCGTCGCGGACATGTCTTCCTATGATCCTTATTAGTATATAAAACTATAATATTTTTTTTGCTTCCTCCTGGTTTCCTGACATCACGGTTCCACACCATTGTCAATCTATGTAGTCAATAAATGATAGAATTGCACAAGCAGCGGCCGACAGTTGGGACCAAGCAGCTCGACCAGTATTTGTGTTTTTGAGGTGTGAGCACTGCAGAGTTTTTCTTGAACGATGTTTAGCTCAGATATTAATTTTTCTCCTCTGAACAACAACGAAAACATCGCTGCAACTATTAACTGGGCGGGCTGTGGCCCGTCTAGCCCAGGCCAGATATCCAGCCCAGATCTTAGTTTTTTTTCAAGTTGAAAATGGCTAGCCCAGCTATACTTTTTTTAGGAATACCCAGGCAAGGTCAAGTTGTTATTCTCCGCCCCGCTAGGCTGCAAATATTTCCTAGGAGGGATGCATTAGGCTTAACAAGAAAATGGGCTTTAAGAAATAATAAATGGGATGTAATTGTAAAAACTAGGCAGTAACTATAAAAAAATGCACCAAACACGTAATTACTTTATAAAATATTATTTTTGGATATTGAAAATTTTAATTTCATTAATTGTTGCGAGCGCAATGTTTCGTTGGATTTTTACGTTATATAAATTTATATTGAAATTGTATTTAATCTGACTAGAAATTTCGGGATAAAAATATTTCGGATACCATCAAAATGTGGGAAATTTTATTGAATTCTATTTGAATGGTTGGTTGAAATGGGATGTACTTTTAACAAACTGTAAATGGGCTGATGTAAATTCCATTAGAACTCAGAAATTGGCTGCACATTCTTACAAATCTCAAATGGGCTATAAGTTCTCTGCCACACACTTGTGGCCTTACTAAGTTGACGCATCCCCTCAAAAGAAAGAGAGTGGACGCATATGCAAGGCTTTGTCAACTTATAGTCAACACGCGGTTCTAGCAGCCGTGGCCGTTGGATGTCCATCCAACGGATGCCGTGCTTCTTCTTCAATCTCGGATATTCTAGCTTCACCCGCCCAAAAAATTATTCCTTCCCCTGACATCTGGGGCACACCATTTCGGAGCTGACCTGTGGGCCTACGAATTTGACGCATACCAAGGGCTTTGTCAACTTAGTCAATATAAACGATTTTAGCTGCAGTGATCGTACGATGTCCATCCAACGGTCATCATGCTTCTTCAACCTTTGGTCTTCTTGCTCCAGCCGCCAAAAGCAGCACCAGTCGTGCCGCCTTCTCCTGTCTCCCGTGGCCGGCCGTGCTGCCGCGCAGGCTTCACCGCCCCCTACTACTCTCACTGCTGGCCAGGGCATCCCTCCACTCACCCACACCCCCTGTTATTCTACGGCAACGACAGCCTCACACCGCAACCGAACCAGTGAACCCTCATACTCCTCTCCGCGTGGGCATCCACTTCCACGTCTTCCCCGGCTCCACACCGTCTCCTTCCTAGGCCTCGCCGTCGTCCACCGCCCCGTGAGAACCCCGTCATTGTGGTTCCTCTCCTTGTCACCGGCGCCGAGCTTGCCCCCGGAGTGGACGCAGGGGGGCAAGTACCGCTGGAAGCTGGACGCGCTGATGCCGAGGTGTCGATGTTGTCTGGGTTTCCGAGGTGTCGTCCTCGGGAACTCGTGATTCTCGCCCTGGGCCAGCAGCTGAGGGGGCGACGCAGTCTGCCGTTCCTAAGGCCGAAGCTCCGGAGGCCTCCGCAGGTCGTCGCGGGGCGGAGTCCGATAGCTCTCCTTAGCACGACATTCCTGAGGTCGTCTCCTTGGGTGCTTCGCCAGCTGCTCTCCGCGCTGGTCAGCACGTGCAACGCTTGGGCCGGTTCCGCGTGGACTTCGTAGCGCTCCGTAAGAGAGGAAGGGGTCTCCGAGCTGCAGCTGTGGCACCGTCCAGCCATTGAAACATAGGAAGTACATTGCCGTAGATGAGTAAGTACCTTATCTCTGTAATTCCTCAAGTGCCGCTTCCCTTCCTGACGGTGGTTCTCCAGGATCCCATCTGCCAAGGCCATGAAGCCCCTGGTGACGCAACCTCCTCCTGCCTCGAGTCTTCCACTGTCCTTGAGCGTCCCAAGTCGGCACGCTGCCCCCGTCACAGAGGGCGGACTGCGGATGAAGGTGACATGGTGGACGATGGAGAGGGAGGCACCGGCAATGGCGGCGACGATGCCGGTGATGATGACAGAGACGTCGGCGATGGTGACAGCGACACCAGCGATGCGTCTGAGGGTGACCCGGAAGACACGGTGAGCGATATGTCCGATTGAACCCGCGATTCCTTGTCGTTGACCCTACATATGAAAGCTCGGGCACGACCCTGAATGTTGTAAGAGCATTTTGGGAGGGGAAGCCCCTCATGTAAACAGATTATTGCTTTTGTTCTTTAGGCTAGGCTAAAGATGTGTTTTCATAAATCCGCGAGTCCTGTCATGAGCCTACTGCTGTAGTTTACCTTTGTCCGGGCCAGTTCCGGACCGGGCCACGAGGGCTTGAGTTCCGGAGGAGCCTGTCGATCCGCCCGAGGGGGCCTCGCGAGAAGCGAGCGTTAAGCCGTGCAAGGGCGTGTGTGTAGCACACGCGTGCCATGCCCAGGCCCCGCTCGCGAGGAGCTCTCGAGTGGGGAGGTAGCAGGGGTGAACCCCGAACTAGGGCAAGGAGCCAAATCGCAAGAAATCGCACGAATGAGAAAAGACACCCCCTGCGCTTATCAACAAAAATTCAGCTTCAACTTAAATCCAAAACCAAAAAACAGGGCTACAAAAAGATAGATTGAAAGCAAATGGCCTCGTCCGGCACCTAGTCTAGTCTTCTTGTCTTCTCACCAGCGTGGAGCTAAGTGTTGCCACTAGTTGTGGGAGGGAGCCCCGAGGCCCGAGGGCGGCACTCCTGAGACACCGGGGCGTGTATAGTCCCACTCATTATTACGTGAGAGTGTCATGATCGGAGATCTTCACAGGCGCGAGGCTTACTTCATATCGCCAGATGAGGGCCCCTCCTTGCGCCACCCTCGACCACCACTGGGGGCAACCGGTAACCAGGACGACACTAGGGGCAAAGGGGACGCTAGCGGCGCCCTCGGCGACCACTGGTCCTCAGCCGGGGGAAGGCTCGCCGGCACCTCCCCGGCAGAGGGCCTACCTCCGGGGGATGTCTTGCTTCGTGCAATGCAAGGAGGGGTCTTGCTCCCGGCTCCTCCCCGGCAGGCCCCAGTGTGCTCCCCCTGGCGGAAAGGGGGCAGCTGAGATGGGGCCGCCGTCTGCCACTGTGACCTGATCCTCCTGCGACCCATGGTTAGCATAACCTTGCTCACGAGAGATTAGCGGTACCTTGTAGCTGCTATTGCTGTCATGGTTGGTGAGGCTTCCGGGAGGCTCCTGGAAGGCCCCAGCTTCTAGTGCCTCCTCCTCCCAGCTCGGCTCGAGGAACGAGCTGGGGTCATCTTCTAGCGCGTACTCCCGGTCCATCATGCGGGGTACGTAGGACTCTGAGGCCGTCGCCTCGAAGACTCTCCGTAGTGCCCCACGCTCCATGTCGCTCGGCCCAGCGCACTGCCCAGAGGATGGTAGGGTGGCATCCCGCCGGGGCCGTATGCGGCAATGCTCGTACCTGTGCTTGTTGGAGGTGGCGGGGTGCAATTGGGCGTCCGGTACCGTTGGCCACGCCAGTGTCGATGGAGCCCAGAGGCGCGCCCGGTGGTGCGCGGGCGCGGTGAGGCCCGCCATGCGATCCGGCTGCGGCCTGAGGTGTAACCAGGGAGCAGAAGGGAGACACTCCCGAGGCAGCGGCGTCCAATAGCTCAGTGACACGCTCCAGCAGTGTATCCCGGCCACTCTCCATCAGCTGGCATCGCAGCAGCTCGCAAGGCACCATGAGTGCGACCCTCATGTTTGCTTATTCCCGTCGGGTGTGCGGCGTCGTGGCTTGAAGCCCTTGCAGCTTCCCGTACTTAGCATGGAGTAAGGGTGGATGGCTCTTGACCGCACCGCCCGTGCCCTGCAGCGCTTGGCGGTGCACGTGCTTCCTGGGGCGCGGGGTTGAGGTCTTCTTGGGCAGGCGAGGCCGCCCGGCCGACCAAGCTCCCCACCGGTCGGCGTTGGTCCCCGGGTCGCCTAAACATTGCAGCTGCGGAGTGTCGGCGGACCCCCACCTGGCGTGCCAAATGTCGGATTTCGGGTTGTGGCAAAACCCTTGAGGTTCGAACACTGGGGTGCGCACGAAGATCTCCCCCCTGCCTAGCTCACACACTCTATGATTTCACGGCCTAGCTCGACAGACCCAAAGAACACGAGACATAAGATTTATACTGGTTCGGGCCACCGTCGTGGTGTAATACCCTACTCCAGTGTGGTGTGGTGGATTCCTCTCGGGCTGAGGATGAACAGTTACAAGGGAAGAACAACCTCTTGAGGAGAGGTGTTGTTGTGCTTGGTGAACTTGTGCTAGTCTATGGATGGAATGGCTCTGCTCCAAGATGAGATGCCAGATCCGCCCCCAGCTATGGTGGCGGCTAGTCCTATTTATAGAGGACCTGTTCCTCTTCCCAAATATTGAGCAGGAAGGGATCCCACAATGGCCAATGTAAAGGGGGACAGCTAGTACAAGCTATCCTAACAAAAGTAGTCTTCGCCTACCAAAGGCTCTAGTGGTGACATCGTCTTGGCCTCCACGGTGACCTCCGTCCTGCTGGTCTTGCTCTTGTTGCACTAATATGGAAACCTTTGCCTGATGCCTCGGGACTCCTTGCCTGTGCTTGCCCCTTTAGCACCAAAGAGGAAACGAGGACACTATGCGCGCTGGTGCCCGCCTGGTCTTGATCGTCATGGCTTGCGTCATTGGAACCTCGCAAGGTTCGCCTTGCCTTGATCTCTCCACCCCTCGCGAGCCGGCCTGGTGAGGCCGCCCCTGAGGAGGTCTTGCATCGTCTGCCTCGCGAGGCTTGGCCCCTCGAGAGGGTCTTGAATGTTTGCTGGTGAAGATGGGTCGTACGGGGCTGCTGGAGGAGCCACGCTGCGGGCCGCAGGCAGGCAAGTGTAGGGACCCCCGTTCCCAGAACGCCGACAGACCCCGGCAGGCTTCCTCCCGGACTGCAACTCCATTATCCCTGCCGAGCCCAGCTGGCCCTGGTGGGGGTGGTCGACGGGGTCACCTCCGCTGTGCTCTCCATCGAGGCTTTCCCCGGTGCTCCCGTTCCCGTCGGGCTACCTCGCCTGGTGCCCGAGGGGGGTGGGTTGGGCTCCTTCCCAGGCTCTCCTTTTGCCCTCCTCACCTTCGACGACCGTGCCTAGGAGAAGAGGGGCAAGAAAGGGCATCACGGGACACTTATCTTTTTTCAATCTTAAATATGTAGGGACTAGCCAAATTTGAATTCAAATTAAAAATTTCAAAATCCAAAAATAATTTTTTTAAACTAATTACGTGTTTGGTGCATTTTTTATAGTTACTGCCCAGTTTTTATTATTTCTTAAAGCCCATTTTCTTGTTAAGCCTAATGCATCCCTCCTAGGAAAGATTTGCAGCCCAGCAGGGTGGAGAATAACAAGATGACCCAGATATTGTGTACAATTGTTGGCCTAGTTGCATTGCTCATGTTTAAAAAGGCATGTGTAGTATAGTACAACTTTACATGGTTACTCAGCCCACATTCAACGACACTGGAAAGGCTCAGGCTTCTGTATAACTTTTTGAAGTCACTGAGCTGAATTAATAACTTAAGAAAAAAGTTAGAGTACAATGGAACCTAATTAAAAGCTGTCATGAGTAAAGAAATAATTCAACGGGTCCCACTTGTGCGTGAGAGAGAGAGAGACCCATCGGTCGATGCTCGTAAATACATCTTTCAGCCATATGCATTGTTGATGCTCAGTGAAAACTTATATAGTTGACACAATCATATAGAACATCATACCACACTAAACACACATACACAAGTTTCACGCAGGCAGCACAATCAAGGTGGAAGCAGTTGATCGCTATGGGTAGGGCTATGTTGAAACCAACGAACTCGTACATAACGGTTCATCGTCTTTATCAATGATGGGGAAATATCTTGAATGATGTGCAAAGAAAACAGACAGACAACACAATAAGTTCTTCTAGTTCATTAAGTTGACGTACAACCCTTTCTAAAAAAGTTCAGGTACAAAAATAGAACAGGTCACAATCAAATGTACTGTCACATCAGTGCTTCACACCGATAGCTTGCATTTAACTAGTATCTGACAAGACTCAGTTGTTACCTCAAATTAGAGCACATTCAGGCAGCCAGCCCTGCCTCTTCTCCCAAAGAAGTAGTGGCCTCCGCCGCGTGATGGACTAGACCCTTGATACATCTCCAACGTATCTATAATTTTTGATTGCTCCATGCTATACTATCTACTGTTTTGGACTATATTGGGCTTTATTTTCCACTTTTATATTATTTTTGGGACTAACCTATTAACCGAAGACCCAGCCCAGAATTGCTGTTTTTTTGCCTATTTCAGTGTTTCGAAGAAACGGAATATCAAACGGTGTCCAAACGGAATGTAACCTTCGGGAACGTGATTTTCTCACCGAACGTGATCCAGGAGACTTGGACCCTACGCCAAGGCATCAGAGAGGCGGTCACGAGGGTGGGGGGCGCGCCCCCTGCCTAGTGGGCCCCTCAGAGCTCCACCGACATACTTCTTCCTCCTATATATACCTACGTACCCCCAAACGAATAGAGAGGGAGCCAAAAACCTAATTCCACCACCGCAACTTTCTGTATCCTCGAGATCCCATCTTGGGGCCTATTCCAGAGCTCCGCCAGAGAGGGCCGTCATCATGGAGGGCTTCTACATCATCATAGCCCCTCCGATGAAGTGTGAGTAGTTTACCTCAGACCTTCGGGTCCATAGTTAGTAGCTAGATGGCTTCTTCTCTCATTTTGGATCTCAATACAAAGTTCTCCCCCTCTCTCATGGAGATCTATTCAATGTAATCTTCTTTTTTGTGGTGTGTTTGTTGAGACCAATGAATTGTGGGTTTATGATCAAGTCTATCTATGAATAATATTTGAATCTTCTCTGAATTCTTTTATGTATGATTTGTTATCTTTGCAAGTCTCTTCGAATTATCAGTTTGGTTTGGCCTACTAGATTGGTTTTTCTTGCCATGGGAGAAGTGCTTGGCTTTGGGTTCGATCTTGCGGTGTCCTTTCCAAGTGACAGAAGGGGCAACAAGGCATGTATTGCATTGTTGCCATCGAGGATAACAAGATGGGGTTTATTTCATATTGCATGAATTTATCTCTCTACATCATGTCATCTTGCTTAAAGAGTTACTCTGTTTTTAACTTAATACTCTAGATGCATGTTGGAGAGCGGTCTATGAGTGGAGTAATAGTAGTAGATGCAGAATCGTTTCGTTCTACTTGTCACGGACGTGATGCCTATATACACGATCATGCCTAGATATTCTCATAACTATGCTCAATTCTGTCGATTGCTCAATAGTAATTTGTTCACCCACCGTAGAATACTTATGCTCTCGAGAGAATCCACTAGTGAAACCTATGGCCCCCGGGTCTATTCTCATCATATCAATCTCCATCACTTTAATCTTGCTTTGCTTTTTTACTTTGCCTTTTACTTTTCACTTTGCATCTCTATACCAAAAATATTATATCTATCAGATCTCACTCTCGTAAGTGACCATGAAGGGATTGACAACCCCTAATCACGTTGGTTGCGAGTAGCTATCATTTTGTGTAGGTACGAGGGACTTGAGCGTGGCCTCCTACTGGATTGATACCTTGGTTCTCAAAAACTGTGCGAAATACTTACGCTACTCTGCTTCATCATCCTTTCCTCTTCGGGGAAATCCAACGCAAGCTCAAGAGGTGGCAAGAAGTATTTCTGGCACCGTTGCCGGGGAGTCTACGCAAAAAGTCAACATACCAAGTACTCATCACAATCCCTATCTCTCGCACTACATTAGTTGCCATTTGCCTCTCGTTTTCTTCTCCCCCACTTCACCCTTGCCGTTTTATTCGCCCTCTCTTTCCCAATCTCCTTCTCCTTCTCCGCCTCTCTTTTCCGTTTGCCTCTTTTGCCCGTTTGCTCTTGTTTGCTCGTGTGCTAGTTTGTTTGCTTGTCGTCATGGCTAGTCTCATATCTTCTCCGTTGTCTCCCGAGAATGAAGTTCTAAATTTTAATCAAAGGTAGGGAGAAAATCTAAAAGATGCTTGGTATAGAATTTGCAATGCTCAAAATAGATCTACCAGGAAGCAATCTACTTCAGTTCTTCTCTGCAATTTTTATGTAGGTGTTAATACTTGGTATAGATATATCCTCGATACCATTACCGGAGGTAACTTCTTGGGTAGCCATACTTTTGATTCTTATAATGCTATGTTAGATTTATTTGGCTCACCACCTCTCTTGGTCAATGGAACCATGTTAACTTTGGAGCATGTTATGCAAAGACTTGAAATTATTGAAAATAAAGTGGCTACTATTGAATTAATTGAAAATCTAGATAAAAAGATCCACAATCAAATTACTCAATATGGATCTAAGGTAGGAATGACTTTGAAAAATATGAAGGAAAAGGAAACCATAGTTAATGAGAAGATAAACTTAGATTCTATTAGAATTGATAAACTTGAGGGTATCATTACAAACTTGGGAACCGCTTTTTGTTCCGTAAAGAATACTCCAAGTCCTCCTACTAAAATTGCCAAGTATATATATGTTCCTAAATAAGGGTGAATCATCTAGTAAAGAAACTGCGGATCTTAAATCTATAAGTATTCATCCCAATCTTTTTTCTATCATTAAGGAACCAATTGCTACAAATGAATTTTTCGATCTTGTGCCTAAAAGTTTGATAATCACTAGAAAGAAAGAAATTCCTAAGGGAAATAGATGCCTCATCGAAGAATTGCCTACCAAAGATGGCAATACCTAGATCTATCCTCGCTTTTATGCCTAGCTAGGGGCGTTAAATGATAGCGCTTGTTGGGAGGCAATCCAATTTTATTTTTATTCCTTGCTTTTTTCTCCTGTTTAGTAATAAATAAATTATCTAGCCTCTGTTTTGGTTGTGTTTTTTTGTGTTTAATTTGTGTTTGTGCCAAGTAGAACCATTGGGAAGACTTGGGGAAAGTCTTGTTGAACTTGCTGTAAAAAACAGAAACTTTAGCGCTCACAAGAACTGCTGTCATTTCTATTTGGAAAGTGATATTTAGTTAATTATTTTTGAAGATGATTAATAGATAAATTCCTCACGTCCATCAATTTATTTTCGAGTTTTTTGGGTTCCAGATCTTGCGCTAGCTAGAGATTACTACAGACTGTTCTGTTTTTGACAGATTCTGTTTTTCATGTGTTGTTTTCTTATTTTGATGAATCTATGGCTAGTAAAATAGTTTATAATCCATAGAGAAGTTGGAATACAGTAGGTTTAACACCAATATAAATAAAGAATGAGTTCATTACAGTACCTTGAAGTGGTCTTTTGTTTTCTTTCGCTAACGGAGCTCACGAGTTTTCTACCTTAAGTTTTGTGTTGTGAAGTTTTCAAGTTTTGGGTAAGGATTTGATGGATTATGGAACACGGAGTGGCAAGAGCCTAAGCTTGGGGATGCCCATGGCACCCCCAAGATAATCTAAGGACACCTAAAAGCCAAAGCTTGGGGATGCGCCGGAAGGCATCCCCTCTTTCGTCTACTTCTATCGGTAACTTTACTTGGAGCTATATTTTTATTCACCACATGATATGTGTTTTGCTTGGAGCGTCTTGTATTATTTGTGTCTTTGTTTATTAGTGTGCCACAATCATCCATGTTGTACACACCTTTTGAGAGACACATACATGAATTAGAATTTGATAGAATACTCTATGTGCTTCACTTATATCTTTTGAGCGTTATAATTTTTCTCTATGTGCTTCACTTAGATCTTTTAGAGCACGGTGGTGGATTTGTTTTAAAGAAACTATTGATCTCTCATGCTTCACTTAGATTATTTTGAGAGTATTAATAGCATGGTAATTTGCTTAATAATAATATGCTTGGTATTCAAGATTTGTGAAACTTTCCTTTGAGTGCGTTGAATACTAAGAAAAGATTGAAGCATGATAATGGTTTTGAGATATGGAGGTCATAATATTAGAGTCATGCTAGTTGAGTAATTGTGAATTTAAAGAATAATTATGTTAAAGTTTGTGATTCCCGTGGCATGCAAGTATGGTGAACCGTTATGCGATGAAGTCGGAGCATGCTTTATTTATTGATTGTCTTCCTTATGAGTGGCGGTCAGGGATGAGCGATGGTCTTTTCCTACCAATCTATCCCCCTAGGAGCATACGTGTAATACTTTTCTTTGATAACTTCTAGATTTTTGCAATAAGTATATGAGTTCGTCATGACTAATGTTGAGTCCATGGATTATATGCACTTTTTCCCATCCTTCCACCATTGCTAGCCTATCTAATACCGCGCACTTTTCGCCGGTATCATACACCCACCATATACCTCCCTCAAAACAGCCACCATACCTACCTATCATGGCATTTCCATAGCAATTCCGAGATATATTGCCATGCAACTTTCCACCGTTCCGTTTATTATGACACGCTCCATCATTGTCATATTGCTAGCATGATCATGTAGTTGACATCGTATTTGTGGCAAAGCCACCATTCATAATTCTTTCATACATGTCACTCTTGATTCATTGCATATCCCGGTACACCACCGGAGGCATTCATATAGAGTCATATATTGTTCTAAGTATCGAGTTGTAATTGTTGAGTTGTAAGAAAATAAAAGTGTGATGATCATCATTTTTAGAACATTGTCCCAAGTGAGGAAAGGATGATAGAGACTACGATTCCCCCATAAGTCAGGATGAGACTCCGGACGAAAAAAAAGAGGCCATAAAAAAAGAGAAGGCCCAAATAAAAAATGAGAGAAAAAGAGAGAAGGGACAATGATACTATCCTTTTACCACACTTGTGCTTCAAAGTAGCACCAAGATCTTCATGATAGAGAGTCTCTCATCATGTCACTTCCATATACTAGTGGGAATTTACATTATAGAACTTGGCTTGTATATTCCAATGATGGGCTTCCTCAAAATTTCCCTAGGTCTTCGTGAGCAAGCAAGTTGGATGCACACCCACTTAGTTTCTTTTGTTGAGCTTTCATATGCTCATAGCTCTAGTGCATCCGTTGCATGGCAATCCCTACTCACTCACATTGATATCTATTGATGGGCATCTCCATAGCCTGTTGATACACCTAGTTGATGTGAGACTATCTTCCCCTCTTTTTGTCTTCTCCACAACCACCACTCTATTCCACATATAGTGCTATATCCATGGCTCACGCTCATGTATTGCGTGAATATTGAAAAAGTTTGAAAAAGTTAGAGTATGAAACAATTTCTTGGCTTGTCATCGGGGTTGTGCATGATTTAAATACTTTGTGTGGTGAAGATAGAGCATAGCCAGACTATATGATTTTGTTGGGATAACTTTCTTTGGCCATGTTATTTTGAGAAGACATAATTGCTTTGTTAGTATGCTTGAAGTATTATTATTTTTATGTCAACATGAACTTTTGTCTTGAATCTTTCGAATCTGAATATTCATACCACAATTAAGAAAGATTTTCATTGAAATTATGCCAAGTAGCACTCCGCATCAAAAATTCTCTTTTTATCATTTACCTACTCGAGGACGAGCAGGAATTAAGCTTGGGGATGCCTGATACGTCTCCAGCGTATCTATAATTTTTGATTGCTCCATGCTATATTATCTACTGTTTTGGACTATATTGGGCTTTATTTTCCAATTTTATATTATTTTTGGGACTAACCTATTAACCGGAGGCCCGGCCCAGAATTGCTGTTTTTTGCCTATTTCAGTGAGTCCAAACGGAAAGAAACCTTCGGGAACGTGATTTTCTCAACGAACGTGATCCAGGAGACTTGGACCCTACGCCAAGGCATCAGAGAGGCGGTCACGAGGGTGGGGGGGCGCCCCCCCTTAGGGCGCGCCCCCCTGCCTCGTGGGCCCCTCGGAGCTCCACCGACGTACTTCTTCCTCCTATATATACCTACGTACCCCCAAACGAACAGAGAGGGAGACAAAAACCTAATTCCACCGCCGCAACTTTCTGTATCCTCGAGATCCCATCTTGGGGCCTGTTCCGGAGCTCCGCCGGAGAGGTCCGTCATCACGGAGGGCTTCTACATCATCATAGCCCCTCCGATGAAGTGTGAGTAGTTTACCTCAGACCTTCGGGTCCATAGTTAGTAGCTAGATGGCTTCTTCTCTCTTTTTGGATCTCAATACAAAGTTCTCCCCCTCTCTCGTGGAGATCTATTCGATGTAATCTTATTTTTGCGGTGTGTTTGTTGAGACCGATGAATTGTGGGTTTATGATCAAGTCTATCTATGAATAATATTTGAATCTTCTCTGAATTCTTTTATGTATGATTGGTTATCTTTGCAAGTCTCGTCGAATTATCAGTTTGGTTTGGCCTACTAGATTTGTTTTTCTTGCCATGGGAGAAGTGCTTAGCTTAGTTGTCATTTCCCAGTTACAGAAGGGGCAGCAAGGCACGTATTGCATCGTTGCCATCGAGGATAACAAGATGGGGTTTATTTCATATTGCATGAATTTATCTCTCTACATCATGTCATCTTGCTTAAAGCGTTACACTGTTTTTAGCTTAATACTCTAGATGCATGCTGGATAGCGGTCTATGAGTGGAGTAATAGTAGTAGATGCAGAATCGTTTCGGTCTACTTTTCATGGACGTGATGCCTATATACATGATCATGCCTAGATATTCTCATAACTATGCTCAATTCTGTCAATTGCTCAATAGTAATTTGTTCACCCACCGTAGAATACTTATGCTCTTGAGAGAAGCCACTAGTGAAACCTATGGCCCTCGGGTCTATTCTCATCATATCAATCTCCATCACTTTAATCTTGCTTTTCTTTTTTACTTTTCCTTTTACTTTTCACTTTGCATCTCTATACCAAAAATACCAAAAATATTATATCTATCAGATCTCACTCTCGTAAGTGACCGTGAAGGGATTGACAACCCCTAATCGCGTTGGTTGTGAGTAGCTATCGTTTTGTGCAGGTACGAGGGACTTGAGCGTGGCCTCCTACTGGATTGATACCTTGGTTCTCAAAAACTGAGGGAAATACTTACGCTACTCTGCTGCATCATCCTTTCCTCTTCGGGGAAATCCAACGCAAGCTCAAGAGGTAGCAGCCTTGTGCCATCCATTGTTCCGAGCAACACGGGGAAAGTCTGACGTTGACTCCTGTAATGGACATTGTCGAGGGACCCTGGCACCAGCGGCGGCGGCAGGACTTCGATTGATGGATTCACCACTTCTTCAACATGCACGATGATACGTCTCCAACGTATCTATAATTTTTTATTATTCCATGCTATTATATTATCTGTTTTGGATGTTGATGGGCTTATTTATACACTTTTATATTATTTTTGGGACTAACCTACTAACCCAAGGCCCAATGCAAATTGTTGTTTTTTTGCCTATTTCAGTGTTTCGCAGAAAAGGAATATCAAACAGAATAAAACCTTCAGGAGAGTTATTTTTGGAACAAACATGATCCAGGGGACTTGGAGTGGACGTCAAGAAACCAACAAGGAGGCCACAAGGTAGGGGCACGCCTACCCCCTGGGCGCGCCCTCCACCCTCGTGGCCCCCTCGTGGCTACACCGACCTACTTCTTCCTCCTATATATATTCATATACCCCGAAAACATCCAGGAGCACCACGAAACCCTATTTCCACCGCCGCAACCTTCTGTACCCAAGAGATCCCATCTTGGGGCCTTTTGCGGAGCTCCGCCGGAAGGGGAATCGATCACGGAGGGCCTTTATATCAACTCCATGGCCCCTCCGATGATGTGTGAGTAGTTTACTTTAGACCTTCGGGTCCATAGTTATTAGCTAGATCGCTTCTTCTCTCTCTTTGGATCTCAATACAATGTTCTCCTCGATCTTCTTGGAGATCTATTTGATGTAACTCTTTTTGTAGTGTGTTTGTCGAGATCGGATGAATTGTGGGTTTATGATCAAGTTTATCTATGAACAATATTTGATTCTTCTCTGAAATCTTTTATGTATGATTGGTTATATTTGCAAGTCTCTTCGAATTATCAGTTTGGTTTGGCCTACTAGATTGATCTTTCTTGCAACGGGAAAAGTGCTTAGCTTTGGGTTCAATCTTGCAGTGTCCTTTCCCAGTGAAAGCAGAGGCAGCAAGGCATGTATTGTATTGTTGCCATCGAGGATAAAAAGATGGGGTTTATATCATATTGCTTGAGTTTATCCCTCTACACCATGTCATCTTGCCTAATGCATTACTCTCTTCTTATGAACTTAATACTCTAGATGCATGCTGGATAGCGGTCGATGTGTGGAGTAATAGTAGTAGATGCAGAATCGTTTCGGTCTACTTGTCGCGGACGTGATGCCTATATACATGATCATGCCTAGATATTCTCATAATTATGCACTTTTCTATCAATTGCTCGACAGTAATTTGTTCAACCACTGTAATACTTATGCTATCCCAAGAAAAGCCACTAGTGAAACCTATGGCCCCGGGTCTATTCTCCTTTATCTTAATCTTTAGTCAACAAGCTATTTCTGTTACCTTTTATTTTGCAATCTTTATTTTCCAATCTATATCATAAGAATACCAAAAAATTATCTTATTTTTATTATCTCTATCAGATTTCACTCTGGTAAGTGACCGTGAAGGGATTGACAACACCTTTATCGCATTGGTTGTGAGGTTCTTATTTGTTTGTGTAGGTACGAGGGACTTGCGTGTAGTCTCCTACTGGATTGATACCTTGGTTCTCAAAAACGGAGGGAAATACTTATGCTACTTTGCTGCATCACCCTTTCCTCTTCAAGGGAAAATCAACGCAGTTCTCAAGAGGTAGCGCACGAACACTCGATATAGGTACATCCCTGACGTGGTCCGCGGCGGCCTTGGTGGCGAAGAATAGTACAACCCTGGTTCCTGCACCGGTATCTCAACACCAATCACCTTCGGTATGGTGGATGGCTTCTTAATCCATGCCATAACCGTTAGAGCCCAGCTGTCTGGAGGAACAAACATACTTACGAGCTCACCTCCAAGATCGTTGATAAGCTCATTCATGGACTCGCTGTTACAAGCACATCGAGGCATGTCGTGGAAGGTAAGCTTTGTTAAAAAGTCAAGCTCATAGGGCACCGAGCCCCATCCTGGGTGCCACCGATCAAAGCTCACAAGCGCGCCATCGCAGAACAAACGCCAGGAAGATTCGAACACACGACTGCAGTCGAAAGTTGTTCGGGACCTGACGAAGAAACCAGTCGGTGGCAGACAGACTTCGATGAGCAAGTCACTTATTTGGATGTCGTGCGCAATGCCAAGAGCTTTGACAAGGTTGTCCGGCGAGACAGGAGGCTGGTCGCCATTGATGGTTACCATCAGCACTTTGCCAACAAACTGGTCGCCAAGCGTCGCCATGCCACTGTTGAGCGGCAGCACGCAGTTCCCAAAGGCAGGACGGACCTCAGGATCTCCGGCTCGGAGATCCGCATTGACCGGCGACATGATAGTGCGCTTGGGTACATGGAGTATAGGAGGGGGATTTGGGGGAACTAGAGTAGGAATTGAGATTCACGAGGTGGGGGAGATTGGGGATGAAAAGGTAGCATGAATTTCGAACATGCGCTAATATGCTCTCGGCGTGCAAGCGCACAAAAACATCGGTGGCGCCCACATGTCGGCCTAAGAGTCCTTATTCTTTCTTTTTTGAGAGCCTGGACTTTTTTAGAGGTTCTTTTGAGAGCCTGGCCTGAGAGTCATAATTGACCCGCTTAGCATTGCGTTACTACTCGGCCCATATTCAACGACACCTCACTTGACCAAATAAGTGTTCATCATCGAAAAGAAATCGAGCTCAAATTATAACTTGAAAAAAGGAGATATACTCTGAACACTGGAGAATGGTGATGCGCTCATTTAGCCCACCAGCACTTCAAGACAATAAACAGTTCGAAACAACGATATATACAACATTCAAACACTAACTAGTGACTACTACTGACATAAACAGCAAGACATGATAGTTCATAAGAATTCTTGCTACACCACCAAAACGCACCCATCTGCAGTGCTCAGACTCTCGTGATCCAGACGAGAATGACATTCTAAATAGAGGCAACTATTACATAGTAAGAGTGACATAGACAAGGATGAAAAAATGACAAGGAATATGCATAACAAAATAGAGAACTACCTATCCAGAACAAGCAGCAAAGACAACAAGTCATTTGAAGAGGGATGATCCAACGCCATCATAATTTGCAGCCCCACTTCAGCGACCAGTGATCCAGAGACACCAGTACTCCCCCTTTCGACGCAACAACCCAATTACCTATCAACCTGAAGGCTTGAACCACATCACTGCGTGTCAGACTTGAGACATCCAAGGATCAAAGTTAATCCAGATGCCTTTGTCATTCTCACCTTCTTTTGGCTATAGGTTGTATCATTGACAATCAGGGGAGTTTGCTCCCGAAGTCCTAGGGCTTGCTGTGTAGACATAGTTTTCCATAGCAAACAGAGCATCTCTGCCATCAAGGTCCTTGCCAATGGTGATCTTTTGGTTAATCGGATAATTGAGTCCGAGAAACAGAGAGTGTGAACCAAGTCTGTTTACCCGCCTCCAACTCAAAAATCCTAAAGGCCCCAACAAGCTGGTATCCTGCTCATAGACGTAACAGCCACTGTCCGGATACTCATGTATTTCACGGTGCTTGTATACAGTGGGGTTTTTGCAATATAACTTTTCTGGCTCATGTGTGTGAATGATCATCAGTCTTTTGCCGTCATCTGATCGAGCGAGGAACCAGTTGTGCTTCCCTGTTTTTGGAAAAGGTGGTGTGATTACAAAGGGCGGTAACTATAGGGACACTACATCATATCAAAAAGGACATGCATTGTTAATGTAAGATCAACGTTGTTCAGAGTATGAGTAGGATAATGCAAGAAACAACATTGATATGCCCCTCTTGGAACTGAGAGGAAAATGCAGGGAAATGTATATTGGGTTTGAAAATATAGAAGTGCCATGCATGGTTATACTCATGTTATCTCGCAATCGATTCTTCACAGGAAACTACCATGTCATGCATGTTATGTAATCATGTTCTATCCTCACAAACAAATTCTTCAAGAAAACTAACAGACCATGCATTGTTATATACTCATGTTCTGTGGGCAAAATTTTTGTGAGGATATTATTCTAGCCATTGATTGTTGAAGGGCGAATATAGTATGTACACATGGTAAGCATTACAGGATTTCATTCCAAATATAGAGTTCTGCATATGCACATTTACTTCCCTAATGTATGGTTAGATGAAACCAACAGTGTGATGCATGTTTCTACATCATGAAAATGAGGAAACTAAAATGGCCATTGACACAAACTCATATTTAGTAGTATATAGATTACTATAAAATAACTATAATATCCATATCTTCCTAACCGTTTGATTATTCAGGGGTACAAATTGGCTGTAATGACATGGTCACAACCGCATGAATTAACTCATTCCAAATGTAGCTGATTTACAGCGTCTCTAATACATTGCCATAGTTCTACTCAAATAGGGATATGCCAATCATCACAGAAAGTCCAAACAGTGTCATGGTGTTATCATTAACATCAGACGAAAATAACTTTCACGAGTCGTCCCAGCAATATGTGGTACCATCTGCTTTGTCGATCACGTAGGTGATGCCATTTTGTTCAATAGCATCATAGAAGTGTGTATCAGCTTTGACGATCCACTGTGAGGTGAGCTGTCTCCAGCTAAAGAAGGCACCAGCAGAAAGATAGGCGAGTCCGCGGTCGAACAAGGCAATTAGCTCGAAGTCTGCGTAATTCACGTCTTGTGTGGGCACTTGGCAGATTAAAATATTATGCAAAACAAGGTGTGCCCTACTGACTTCGTAATCTAGATGACTTGGACCGCGACAGTAAAACCCTATATAATCCAACGTAGGAAGGATAATATCATGGGAGGTGTGGAAGTTCACGAGCACCAACTTTTTTCGGTCTTCTCTGACGGCAGCCATCTAGTGGGAGTTCATGCCGACCCAGTACATAGCTGCCAAGAAGTTTCGGGCGATGGTGATCGGATCGAAGTCGAGGGAAATGATGTATGGAGACCCACTACATACCTGCAAAGAAGTTTCGGCTAATGGAGGTCGGATTGAAGTCGGGGGGCATCATGTATGCCTCCATATCATGGTGAACAAATCTCGCAAGACCAGATAGCAGCAAGCAGGGTGTCTTCAAAAGCTTAGGCCCCGCTCCGATGATGGCCGTGTGCATGTCCCTCGAGCATGCATCTAGTCGCAGGGCGCTCAACATATCCATACATGAACAACAGAGGTCGAGGATGTCACTGGGGAGATTCCTCCAATCGCAGCTCATATGGATGTTGTGCGATTCGCGTTCGGCCATGGTGGAGTTTGGAAGGTGGGGTTTTGGGGGGCTTGATTTATGGGGGAGAAGGCTCTCAGTGCTGGAGAGGCTAGTGAGGGAATATTCGTACTGGGGGAGGCCAGTAAGGCGAGGGTACGCGGGACACAATGAGATGATGAAGACTGACCTCAGGATCTCTGGCGAGACGGAGATGGAGATGGAGTGGTTCTAGGGGAGATGGAGACGAGGTGAAGCATGCTATACAACGACGGTGACAGTGACTGCACAGTGCACAAGGTGAGGCTAACTTTGGTAACCCGAACACGCCGCCTATACTAGTGTCACCTCGGGCGCAGGGTCTTGTCACATCACTGTGAGGATCAGATGAATAATATTTTGACCATCAAGTGTACCACAGTTGTACTACTACTAGTATGAACATACGGAGTAGTACTGTATAGCGGAAATAGGTCTCCCGTGCTAGCATGCCTCTGGGTTCACTTCATCCTCCAGGTATCATCCATATTGCGAGCAAAACCAAATTCTCGTGCATGCGAAAGCACGAAGAAGTTTTTTTTTCTTTTTTGAGGTTAACCGCATATTCCATAACTAGAGAATGTTGTGTCTCCCACGCACGCGCCAATATCCATCCGAACCAGCTACAACACATTTTTATATCTGTTTGCATAGGTCCCACCTGTAAGGAGGGGTACAGAAATAAAAAGGAATCATAAAATTTGTCACCACGGTGATTCAAAAGAGTGACCTCAACTAGCCAGTGGCACATGTACCTCTAGAAGGATGGGCACGTACATGGACAGGTACCACTCCTCAGTCTACCCGCATAGCCTTTTCTTTTAGTCTACCTAGCCGTCTAATCAACTGCCAGCAAGTCACGTCTCCCATTTACTTCTCCATCGGGAACCAATTTTCCTCTGCTTCTTCACCTCTCCTTCATCTTCATTTGCATCGAAACCCCACTGCATTCGCATTGTTTTAACCTCTTCACATACTCCTGGAGTAATTCCGTAGCCCCTTTAAATAATCATCTTCATCAGTTACACTAGACATCTGATCCTAATTCTCCAAACCATAGCCCTTCGGTCCAGCGGTTCCAAATGACGAAAGAGATCCAGATGCATGTTTTTAGCGTCCAACATGTACCCGCCGAAGGCTCGTTGAGCATAGTTGCCACCGTCACTGACCACCCAAGGGTTGTTCGAAAGTGGATAAACAATGTATCCAACTACCTCCAAAAGGTAGAGATGAAGGTCATCGGTCTCGATGCAGAGTACATAGAGCGTGCCACTGGGAAGATCCAACGCGCCGTCGTCCTTCAGCTGTGCCTCGAAGATGATGTTTTGGTGTATACATCATACATGCGCCCTCCATGCCAGGTGAGCTCCACGATTTCTTGTCTCAGGAGGATATATACTTCTGTGGGGCAACCATCAAAGGGGAAAAACAGAAGCTGGTGTCGTACAACCTTGATTTGAAAAGCATCGCTGACCTACAAACCAGAATCAAAATTCCTGTAGAAGATTGTGATAAACAGACACCATCCCTATTCGACGTAGCAAATCTTATGCTTGGTACAAATCTTCAGAAGGGTGACGACACACTGGCATTAAGGTCGTCTGGATGGGAGAATTATCCCTTGACGTACGAGCGGATAAACTATGCTTCCCTTGATGCCCGTGTGAGTTTCGAAAGAGCTGCATGGTCCAAGGAGCTTGTTGCAAAGCCGCCTCCCACAGAAAATGAGAAGAAGAAGAAGAAGAATAAGAAGAAGAAGTTGCACCAGCAGCAGGGCATTATGGATGGATGAACTATTTCCTCTCTTGTAAAAAAATATTTCCTCTCTGTGTATATTGATATAGATGAACTATTTCGATGGTGTGCATATCTTTGGAGCAAGTAGCAGTGTAGGTCCGCTTGACTATAAGGAACTATTTATCCGCCTAGCTTTCTCTATCATTCCTCCCAATGATAGGTATGCAATGCATGTGTCAGTAGACATGACAGCTTGTCCATGGAAGTTGAACTATAGTGACCATCACGTTTCATACACTGCCACTCACGATTCCCACAACACTACTCCAACCCACGACACCATTTCCCCCAACGTGCGCCTCACCCCTCTCGCCCGCACCGCCCCTCTGCCTTTGTGTGCATGACATGTGGGCCAACTGCAATGCGCCGAGCATCAAGTTTCTACCACAGCCACACATGATTCCCATGACGCCGCTCGAACCCATGACAACACACGTCCCCCGACCTGTGGCTCACCCCTCTCAGCCCCACCGCCCCTCTGCCTTTGGGAGCATGACATGTGGACCCGCCACCTATCTGGTCCACTAAAGCTCAGTCCCATGGGCCCCGAGAGGGAAATGTAACTCCTACGCCAGGCCTTGTGGTGCTACCGCTGCACGAACTCGTGCCAAACTTGAGATTGGTTTCTTACTAGCAAGATGCCCGTGCGTTGCATTTGTATGAGTAGTTTATCTTGCGGGAGAAAAGGATAAATGAGGGGAGGCCTTATTTGCAAATGTGGATAGGGGTGTGGGTATCTTTTTGCAAAATTGCCATAGTTTCCTTCCATGGACATCTAGGGGCTGTTTGGATTGTGACTATGTTTGCTATATATTGCCACATTATTTTTGCCACACTTGCCTAGCTTGAGTTGCTCAAATTGCTAGCCACACTTTGGCTTACTTAAGGGAATCTTGCCACACTTCTTGTGTCTATGACATGTGGGGTTCACTTCTCATTAAAAAAATCTTGCCTTAGGTGTGGCTAGAACCAAACACGATCAAACTTGTTTGAGGTGAGGTGTGGCAAAGTGTTGCAAGATGTGGCTAGAAACCAAACAGCCCCCTACGCCTCATAACACCCCGGCGTCTAGCTTTGGCACCCTCGCCATGGCCAGGCCACCACCAGCTGGTTCAACTCGAACGAGTGAGTCGCGAACGCCACAGCGACAACGGCCAGCTGGGCATCTCGAACCACACCGATGGCGCTTCCCGGTAGCCGACCTATGCCGGCACGTGGCCGCACGCCGTTGAGCCGCGCGTCAATGTACGACGGCAGGAACGCCTCCAGGCTCACTGGCTCAACTACGTCGAGTACATCATGTTCGCAAACCGGTATCTGTTGAGCGGGTTGCTCCGACCCACGAGCGCACGCCTATACGTATCCTGCATTCCAGCCTCGTCACTTAGTGGTACATCCTCGGGACGGTGCAAGCAGTCGGAATCTCGAGCCCAAGTCAAGCTATGTGCCCCGGGTAGATCACTGGCTCCCGCCTGAGCTCCCACCTGTTCGTCGTTGCCGTTGCACCACTTACGATCTGGAGCAGCACCTTGCCGCTCATCCGGAGTGTGAGCTAGTAAATGTCATGCAGCACGTCACAACAGTCAAGCACCTCGACATGCGTCGGTCGGACAGAGACTTTTCTTGGCCACAAGCTCCATATCAGTGTGGTACTGTAGTTGAACATGCCGGCAAAATACTACGGGAGGAGATGCATATGCATGGCCCAGACGTCGATGTTGGCATGGAGGAGGTGGTACTCGTTGGCGCCACAGCGTTCTACATGGCTTAGGCAGGCACCTATTGTGGCACTCTGGCATTGGCACTGGCATTGTCAACACATCTGATGATCTGTAGGAGGACAAGCAGGAAAGGAAAGGGTCTAGAATGCGTCTACAAATTTATTCAAAAATTATTTCTTGGAAATACGACCTTTGTTTACCTTTCTTTGAGGCTATAGATGACCCACATGAGGGAAATCTATTATAATCATGGGATGAAAATTAGTGGTGTGGGAGTACGGATCAGAGCACAGGAGGGGCGCAGGCAAGCCTCGCCTGACGCCGCTTGAACCCGTGACATGACATGTCCGCCGACCTATGCCTCACCCCTCTCGGTCCCACCGCCGCTCTGCTTTCATGAGAATGACACATGGGCTAGCCACATTTAGGGTCCACATGTCATTGACTCAAAGGCCGGTGCACTAAGCCGCTCAAGCTCGGTCCCGTGGGCCCCAAGAGGGAAATGTAACTCCTGTGCCAGGCCTTGTGCTGCTCTTGCAGTACGAACTCGTGCCAAACCCAGAATTTGTTTCTTACTACTACCAATGTGGCGGCACGTGCATTGCAATGGATCCAAAGTATCTATTTAGTGCAGCGCTCTAAACACATTATCTATTTATTGTTCTCTAGCCTTTCCTAGCCATGCAACCAAGCCCCATAAGCTCCATGGGTGCCCCCCACATCATATTATTCATACTACATTGACTGAAAAGAAGATAAATCACCCAAAACAAGATCTTCCCGTTTTTTGTTCCTACGATGTTGTGTCGTGCACGTACCTAGTTGTATAGTGGTAGTACTAGTTGTAGTACAAACTCCGTACTAGTAGGAGTAGTAGTGCGGAGTGCACCTACTCTATCAACGAGCCCCGTATGACACCAAATTTCTAGGTTTCCGTGCTACAGCTAAGATCTTCCCCTCCTCGCTTCTGTTTTCCAATGTGGCGGGCGAGTGCGGTTTGCCGATAGTTGGTTTGCTCAACTGTAGTCCCACATGAAAGTGAAAATGCTAGGAAACACGCCTTCCATAGCTATGTGGCGTGCCGGATTGGCCGTGTAGTACTCCTGATTCCCAGGCATGTGGGGGTGCGACGCAAATGCAGCAGGCCTTTTTATTTTACTAGCAATGTGCCCGTAAATTGCTAGGGATCCAAAGTAGAATAGTACTTGTTCACAAACTTGAAAGAAAACACTCTTGTCTTGATATAGATATATACCACTAGAAATATATTACTTTTCACTGAAAATTTATTTCTCAGGTGGTTTTGATGTGGTGAGGGCGGGGCTTTTTCCGCCAGATAAGCAGGGTAGTAGCTAGGTTAGCGCATCGTCGGTTTGGTCACATGCGGTTCGACATGTTTTCGTGTTTCTAGCAAGATGCCCATGCGTTGCACGAAGTTGATGGACAATGTAAGCACAACTTATAAATTTACGGATGGAGTACTAGTTATAGTGACACATATAATTGCCTCCAAATGTGAGCAAAGGGATCACACATGTCTTTATTGACTGGAACGAGAATGCAATAGCGCAATAAGAATTAAGGCCATGATGATGCGATCGCACTGGTGGTTACAGGATGAAAGAAGAAAGATGCATCCATCAATGTACGACCTCCTCCTCCTGGACTCAGTGCGTGGGCCACCAACCGGCGGCTTACGAGTGGCGGCTTTTGTGGAGAGGTGAAGGTGCTTCTCAACAAAGATATCCAATGCTTCCAGTCGGTCGACGAAGGGCAACATCGTAGCATCCTCACCGGCCTTGTAGATACCTATGTACATGACTTGTTCATACACGTGGATGTGTAGGTCGACGAATTCTTGCAGGGCGAGGCGCCTCGCGGTGAGCGCGACCTCCAGGTGGACACTCTTTGTTGCGTCGGCAGGCAGTCACCGGGCCACCAGTGCTTGAAAGAGGTTCTTGCTATGGAGGACGATTATGGTGGCAGGCAATGAGGAGCCCGGGCGCGCGTGATGGAGGAGCACGGCGATGTCATCTGCGAGCTTCTTGACGACGGTGAGCTTGTTGATGGTGGCAATGATCATTTGGTCCAACTGAGAGTCGTAGCTGGCGTCAACGATGGCCATGAACCAGCCGGTCACCAACACCGTCTGGAGACGATCCTCGGTGCCATGCCGCAGGCCGGCTTCGTGGAACATCTGGCATAGCCGCTGGCCGCTCGCACGCATCGCCGCCATGGGTCTGGATTGAGCAGTTTTGGGCTTAGTGTAGGTGCTTAGGTGCGCATGATGTGGTAGATGCATTGGAATGGAAGGGCGCTTTTATATGAGTGCAAATTGCGTTGCATTCGCATCATGCTGCGTATTTTCCCCGTCCTCCTCCCATTACTTCCCTCATGCATTCAGGATGCTAATTGAAGGAGGATGCATCATTGGTTGTTCAACATTTCGGGAACCTCTACCCTCTCCCTTGTCTGCATTAAAGACGTATCATGAACTGTCCTGGTTTACTAGTAGCTGTCAAATTGAATAGTACTACGCCGCCCGCTTCACGCCCGGATGAACACGCCTCCTCATCTCCATCAAACGCATCCGTTAAACCTGCATGCAAACCGAGAAACCTACTCTGGTCACACGTCCGTTCATGAGTGGGTCGGAATTAAACCAACGCCAACCAAGCTCCTCCCGTCCGCCCTTAGTTTAAACGAGGCCAGACGCCGGCCAAGCTCCTACCATATGCCTTGTATTTAAACGAGGCCAGACAAACAACAGGAAAGAATCACACCCCTCCGCCGCTGCACATCTCCTCCTTCACCATTTTCTCCACTCTTCCGATGGCTTCCGAGGAGCCATTCTCTGGCATACTCCCCGGCTGCGTGGCCCGACGAGCCATCCAGATATGAGCGAGGCCGCTCGGTGCTTCACCAACCTCGCTTGGCCCGACGGAGCCAGTTGCTGCCCGAAGCCGGCGCGTGGTTCAAGAACTCGCCGCTCTAGTTCAGCATGATGAAGAGTGGCGAATTGCTCCGCGCCGACATGGCGGCGAGCATGGCAGCACGGGCGTCATCACTGCCACATCGTACCGCGCCACCAGTGTCTGCGCTGGTCGCCAGTCTCGTGTATGTGGGTGCACCTCCCATGCCCGCGGCAGCGCCATGGAGGCAGAGACAGAAGCCGGGTGCATGGAGAGCGATGAGTTGGTGGCCAGCTTCTCCGTGTCCACCACCATCATTGAGGAGAAGTAGAACACGGGAGGCTGCCGCCACTTGGGTCCCATGAAGGCCAGCACCGAGGCGATGACTACGTATTCAAGTTGTTTCTTTGCTGCTTCGTCACTTCCAAGGACCTTCGTCCACCCCGCGAGTGTTTGCCGGACATGAGGAAGACAAAGGGATCCACGGGCGGCCATTTAAATTAGGTACTCCCTCCGTCTGGAAATATTTGTTCTCAAAGTGGATAATTGGATGTATCTATAACTAAAATAATTCCAGATACAACCATTTCTAGGACAAGTATTTCTGGACAGAGGGAGTATTAATTATACCACGAGAGTCAGATTAGCACCATTTAGTTCATGTAAATGCAATGAAATCCATCATGTTTATACGAAGATCCAGCTTTTTTATATGAAATCCTTCATGTGTAACATCCCAAATTTTCAATTTGGAATGTTATACATAGGACATCATATGCATATCATATTTTCTGCATTTCTGTTGTGATCCTAGAAATTCTAAGCAACTCAAGGACCCATGGAGAGAGTTGGGGATTTCGTTTATTTTCGTATTTGAATTTTCTCAAATATTGAAAATAGGATCATATTGTTTTTTAATAATTTTTCTCGCCGAAATATTTCATAATAAAAATTAAAGAGAGGAGATAAATGACTTCTCCAAAATAAAAGAAATATCGGAGGAAAAATGTTAAAAATCAAATTATTGTTTTATTGATTTTTATTTGCATTTTATTCGGAGTTATTTTAATTAAATTAGGAAAAATATTATTATTTTTAAATTGCATTTAGGTCCGGGAAAATTGTTCACTTTGTCCTAAATTTGATTAGAGGACTATGAAAATTTATTTCGGAATTTTTGGACTCCGTTTGATATATCATTTTATTTATTTACTCCGTCGGTTAAAAAAAAGTGAACCGACCTTTGGGCCGTGGGCAACCCGGACTCTGTCCGTGCCCAGGCTTAATAAGCCGCAGCCCCACAGTTCCCCAGCCCACCAGCCGCCCCGCGCGAAACCCTAGCCCCGCCCGCCAGCCGCCTCCGCGCCGCCACCGCCTGCTCGTGCCGCCGGCCGCCGCCGCTACCGACACCGCCGCCTTCGCCGGAGCCGCCGCCACCCCGCCGAAGCCAGCCGGGGCCACCGGATCCGCCGTCAGTTCTCGTCGGTTCAGTTTTTTTCGGTTTAAATAAAACCCTAGATTGGTTTTCTTAGATTTGGTTTTTCGGTTTCGTTATTTAGCGAGCGTTGGCTCGTTAGTTCGTTTTTAACGAACGCATTCACCCGTTCATCTCTGTTAACGAACATTCGCACCGTAGTTTTTTCTTTTTATTTTCGTTTCTGCCAGGGACCTATCCGCGATTACTTTTATCGCAGATTAGCCCCTGATCTTCAAACCCTCGCAACTTTTTAACTGTTCATCCAAATCCAGTGAAACCAACGCAAAAATCTTCGTCTCGAGCCCCTCTTTCTGTTTAATCAACTTGAACAAGGTTTTGACAATTTAAAATTTGGTTTCAAGCAGATTTGAATTCGATGTTCTTTTGATCGTAGTTTCAGTTCCATAGCTCCGATTCGATTGATTCTTTTTGCAAATCAAGTGTCTTCAGCTGAACTTTCAGTTTGGATCTTCTTATGAAGTTTTACCCTTGCATCTATGCTTGAGTGCTTATGTATGCTATTGTTTGCTTGCGATAGAATACCCGGAGTGTGCATCGTGCTACTACGAGTCTCTAGGGTTTGCTGATCATCAGCAAGGCAAGTAACACATTGATCATACCCCTTTATTACCCAGTTTTTATTCATTAGTCACAACCCTCAAAAACCGCATGATTAGGGTGTGATTAATATGTTGGTATTGGGAAGTAGTTGATGAGGTAGAACCTATTGCCCTTTTATTATCAAACCCTTGGGAGTTACTTCTACGTTATGCTTATACTGCCATGCTATGCTCGTAGACGTGGTTTGTGTTTGAGTGTATCCATGATAGATGTGAGATTGTTAATTAATGGTTAACTTAAGGTGGCTACTTAAATACACATCTGGGTGGACTGGTTGCGGGTACCTAGAGAATCCAGTGTTGTCCTAGGATATCCCGCAGTACCCGTGTGATCATCCTATGGTTCGCCACCCAGGCTCAAAGGGATCATAAGATTATTCATGCCAGAAACTTCCATGTGCAGCCACAAGCTATTATGGGATCTAGCATAGTTGAGTAAGTTGCATGACCTCTTCCAGTGGTAGGTTAGCAGATGTAGGGGATGTAGGTTGGTACTGTGTACCCAGGGTTAGAGTTAATGCTCCTGAAAGACTATGTCTCGGTCATCCATTTCTAAAACACCATGTAATGTGAGAAATCCAACGGAGGAGATCGAGTCTTGTGGGGAAAAGTGCGCAAACCTCTGCAGAGTGTACAAACTAGTTATGGTTAGCCGTGTCCCCGGTTATGGACATCTTGAGTATCTGGTTCTTGGATTATTATGTTGATCTCATCACTCTAAATTAATCTGTTGGGTTTAATACTGCTTAATTAGGATTGAGTTGGAGGAACTTTCTCAGCATTTAACAACTACCATGATATTTATACAAAATATATTCCTTTGATGTAGGGAAAACTTGGCTTTTCGCAAAACATTATAACCATAGAGCCTCCACCAGCCTCATATGCATGTAGTGATAGTTTTTATTTGTTCATTGCTCTACTATGTTATCTTGCCAGCATATTCCATGTGCTTACCCGTTTTGGGCTGCAACATATCATGTTGCAGACTTTTCAGACGAAGAGTAAGGTGTGCTAGGTCGCTGTCGTGCACTCAGCTATGTCGTTGGAGTTGATGGACTCATTTTATCTTCCAAGCCTTCCACTGTTATCTTATTTAGATGGCCTTAAGCCATATTTATTGTAATAAGTTCTCTTTGATACATTCGATGTAATAAGTGTGTGGTTGCTACTCTGTTATAAATCCTTCAAGTACTGTGTGTGTCAGCATTACCAATCCAGGGATGGCACTTATGCATAGAGATTTGACCATGTGAGGTCGGATCGCTACAAGATGGTATCAGAGCACACGCTGATTGTAGGACACGAACACTAAGATGAGCCATAGGTCACTCTTCTCTACTCATTTCTGACTCCTCTCCATTTTCTACTCTATAGGATGGTAGACTCAAGGAACAAGTTTGCACAATGGGATGAAGACACACCTTTTGGACGCCACTTGAAGGAAGTCACTAGGTACCTGAACAATGGAATACCAAGCTTCACAGGGACCTACACCGCCACTTTACCAGAAGAGGAGCACTGGATTATTCGAGTTCAAGTTCTAGGAAGGACATTCGCGCCAGTGACTGAGCCCATAGAGTTTTCCTTTGATGCACCAACCTAGAGTCTAGGTAAGAGCATGGCAGCCCACATCGCCATGGGACGTATCGGCGAAGTTTATCACAAGGATCTTAAGGACACTATATACTACATATGTGGGCGCCGAGATGAGAAATGGGAGATGATCAGCAGTAGGAAGGATAGGTCCATTGCAGCTTTCATCCAGGAGTTAAACCAGCACATTCATCGACAAGAGAACCAGATGTGCGCAAGCATGATAGATTTGAAGAAGTTGATGACTAGGAACATGGAGCTAGAAGAGGAACTCAAGTCTACACGCGATGGATACAAGGAGGAATTCACAATACTAGTGAGGAATGACGACCTGACAAGGAAGCTAAGAGTCACTACTAGGGAAAAGCCTAGCAGCAGCGCGGGTTTTAGGCCTATCAGTAGCGCGGGATGGTGCGCTACTGGTATGATGCTATAGCTAAAGGTTAGCAGTAGCGTGGGTTAACCAACACTACTGCTATATCGACTTAGTAGTAGCGTTTTCTCTAAACAACGCTACTGGTAATTACTAGTAGCGCTTCTCCCTGCACGTGCTACTACTATTATTTCATATTTTATTTCATGTTTTTATTTGTACACCTTTATACAAGTTTTCATACAACAGCAATTTAGAGATTGTTTTTACATCATAATGAGTTATTACATCACTGGGTGAAAGAACCATGGACTAGTTTCAAGTGGATGGACATCCACTTAAAACTAATCCGTGGTTCTTTCACCCAATGATATAATAAATATCATCGTGATCATCATCATCATATCATTAACAACTTATCATCATAATACATCATTGTCACATAACACCTCCTCATGATCATCATTTTCATAAATGAGACATCACATAGCAAGTTGGTCACTAGTCATAATCACAACTACTCATCATCATCAACTCTAACACATTGTACCACATAATAAATATTGTACCTCATAGGACCTACTACATTCTCTTAGGACCTACTATATTCTCTTAGGTAAAATAGCATAAAACAAGATAGCCCCTAACTCTCCATTTTGGAGAATGGAGATTATCCTGTCTCCAATTCTTGCCTTTCGCACAATGTTGCTTCCAAGTAGATCCTTACGATTGTCCATACATTTTTTCCATTCTGTGATTTTCATGCCTCCAGCTCTTTTAGAAATCTGATATGGATAGCTGAGATTCGTAGGACGACCTAGCTATATGTTCAAAACATTAAGGCGACCTTTCTGATACATCAGATGAGACACACAATCATCCGGGATTTTCTGTTGAAAAACATAGTAATAACTTCGTAGTTAGCAATGTAGTTAAGTTTTAAAAGAATTTATGCAAAATATGCACGGATGTCGTAATAGTAAAAAATCTTACCATGGCATCTCCATGGATGTTACCGTAGTTCAACACGTGCACTAGTGGCACATATTGACCATAATGTGGAGGAGTTTTATTATAGATATTGTAATTCTCAAGATCAGTAAAAAATGCGACCAGATGATTTTTCTCCTGATAAGTTAACTCAGAGCCATCGGTGTAGTAGGTTCTGTCTACCATGTTCCACACATTATTTGAACAATTAAAATAAGCTGTCAATGGAAATAAGCTGTCAACTATTTTGAAATGAACAATATAAATTAGTTAATAACTATGTTTGAGAAACTCACATAGCGGTAGAATTCGAAGCATATCAACAAGGACCCAAATGTCCAAATTGTCTTGGTCGATGTCAGGATCACCAAGATCCATGGTGACAAACATACCCTCTTGAAAATCATACATCTTGCAAAGTGCTTCCCAACCCGGGAAACCAAAATGGGATACGCTCTCAGAATTGTACAGATTTACCTCAAAATCCATACCATGATGGGTCCTTAGGTTAATTTTCTTTGTTTCATTCCTCTCATGATCTTCAAAACCCATCCTCTCCAAGACATAGCATCTTGCATGGCATGGGATAAGCTAGTCGAATTGTAAAAGACAAAAATTACACGTTGAAGTAGCACAAGTCGAGCTTAATTACGAAAAAACACTTTGCGTCGTAGCTTACCGTATCACAATCAAAGGCCTCCTCGAGCTTAATGGTAAAGCGCCTATCTTCGTACAGGTGAGGCCTGTTGTAGAAACCCCGGTCATCGTGGCACTAGGAGCACTCCCCCGGGAGACTTTCGTCGTCTGAGTACGACATTTCCTATGTCCATAATTCAAATATTAAACTAGTAGAATTAAATATATGTACTATAAAAATTAAATTAGATCATTATTACTCATCACGGGTTGACTATCGGTCTGCCAAGTCTATATGGTGGAGACTCTCCCTCATTGATTCCTCTCTGACATTTGCGACCGTCTGTGATGGTCGTTACTCCTTCTTTCCCTAGTGCATACCAAAGGTCTAGCACAAGGAAAATAACGAGAAACGACCCCCACGAAAACAGTCGGGATTCTTCGTCCTCTATCATATATGGTAGATACACTCCCTCACTGATTTTTCGACCTTCGGTGATGGAGCCTCGGTAGACTTGATGTCAATCCGAAATGTCGTTTAATTATTTTTCTATAATATCCAGGCCACTCGATATTTCCTACATATTCGAGCACAAGTCATGCCAAAATTCATGAAAAATTCCGACATGACCTTTGCTAAAATAGGACATATCGAGCGCCTGAAATTTGCTAGGAGGGAAATTAATCAACACTCCGGCAAAACATAGGCCACTTGGAGGTGTAACATGAACATGACCGGCCACTTGGGCAACCACATATCCTATTTGAGCAAGACAAGATATACATGTTTTTATCTACATCATATCTTATAGGACTTATATTGACATGGAGATTTGGCTGGTCTCACCTCGAGGTCGGAGGGGGTCGTCGACGGGGACGACGGCGGGGATGATGGAGGGGCTCCTTGATTTCTGCAAAAACAAAAACCCTATAAGTAAAACCCTAGCGAACGACATCAATGCGGGAATAATTGCTTAAACTAAAAAAATAACAACAAATGTGACATGTTCAACTAGTTCTATTAATTCAAATAGTTCTTACTAAATATAAACTTACTATAAATAGAAATAAACTAAAAATAAACTAGTTCAACTAGTTATATTAATTTTCTTACTAAAAATACATTAGTTCTTACTAAAACTAAACTAGTTCAACTAGTTTATTAATTTACTTACTAATTATTAACACTTACTAAAAACAGTAAAAAAACTATATTGAATTTTTTCTCTAAACTAAACACTACTGCCGTAATTAACATCTATTAAACCCTACTGCCCTAACCCTACTCCCTAGTTCTTAAGCATCTACAAGTACTAACTAATTAGATGAACCCTACCTAGGTGCTTAAGCATCTACAACTACTTAAGCACCCATTGATGAACCCTAGGAATTTGTCCTAAAAACTAATTAAGTATCTATAACTACTGCCCTAATTAACATCTAGTTTACAATTAAGCATCTACAGCTACTGCCCTAATTAGCATCTAATTTGATGAACCCTAACTAATTTGATGCACTATAGAATTTGATGAACCCTAGCTAGGAAGCCTAGCTAGGCATAGGTAGGGGAGGAGGAGGAGGAGGTGTAGACGTACTCACCTCGGGCGTCGACAGAGTTAGGGAGCGGCCGAGGGAGGGGCAGGCGGCATCGCGGTCGGGGTCGGACTCGGGCGCGCAACGGAGGGTGGCGATGTAGGGCGGCGACGAGGTCAGGGTCAGGGGAGGCGTCGAGAGCGTGCGGAGGGCGACGGAAGAGCGCGTGGTGGCCGACGGCAATGCAGGGCGACGACGGCACGATGACAGCATAGGAGTTGGATTTGGGGGAGTGGCCTTGGAGAAGAAGAACCACGCGGTTAAGTCAAAAATAGCAGTAACGCGGTCCAGGAAAAGCGCTATTGCTACATTAGCTATAGCTAACTTAGCTATAGCACTGTCTGATAGAAAGCGCTACTGCTAAGTTAGATATAGCACCTGTCCTAAAAGCATGCTGCTGCTGCACCTTTCTCTTTATTTTTATTTTTCATTTGTTTTCCTTCACATTTACATTTTTCCTTCCCCTTTTTATATTTCTTTCATTTTCATTTACTTCTCTATATGTTTTTATTTGATTTTCCTTTCATTAGCAGTAGCGCTTTCAGCGTAAAACACGCTGCTACAACAACCTTAGCAGCAGTGCACTTTGCTTAAGCTCGCTACTACTATTGGTAGCCTGGCGAGAACAGTAGGGGAATAGTAGTTGCAGTGCTTCTTCGCTGAGACACGCTACCATTATAAACTTAGCTGTAGCGCGTTTCTTTGCCACACGCTAGTGGTAAGTAGTAGTAGCGCTTATTTTTTTCCTGCGCTACTGGTAAGATTATGTGTATAAGGTTTTCCCTAGTTGTGAGTATTCATGGGAGACCCCACACCAGGAGGAGATGACGACCATCCCGAGGACTACATCATCATCGACGACACCGACTCCGACCCCGACAGTAGTGATGATGATTATGAAGACGAAGCTGGAGCAGACATCATGGAGTCTTCCACCGATCAAAATTTCTAGTAGACCACCATATTTTTAGTAGTAATTCCCCATGTATACATTAGTAGTCCGAGCAGTTTTGTAACGATAGTTAGATCAATTGTATGCCCTTGCATGAATTGATTTGGTGTGATATGAATGTGTTTGTCTCATGTGCATATGGGTAGTGCTTTCTCACTAGACCTCATTCTATTCTAATCTCTCCCCTCTAAACCCATCAGATGCCTCCAAGATGTGACCCCGGATTTGTCTTCCCAGCGGAGCTCACCCAGTTGATCCAATAGCAGAATGCCTTGATGCAGCTACTAGCCCAGAACCAAGGCAACAACAACAACAACGACGACGACGACGACAACCCACCACCACGTCCTCCAGTTGACAACTTAGCCCATTTTCTGAGGTTGCAGCCGCCGGTGTTTTCCAGTAACACCGAGCCAATAGTTGCCGATGACTGGCTACGCAGGATAGGAAGGGAGTTAACCAACATAGGTTGCACAGATGCTGAGAAGGTGCGTTTTGCCGCACACCAATTGGATGGACCCACAGCCTCATGGCAGGAGAGTTTTACAGCCACTTTTCCTATAGCCAGTGTCACTTGGGAGTAGTTTCAACAAGCATTTGGCACCACTCATGTCTCAACTGGAGCTATGAGTATGAAGAAGCGTGAGTTTCGCAACTTACGCCAAGGAAACCGTACTGTGGGATAGTACATGGATGAGTTTAGCAAGTTTGACCGCTATGCCCTAGATGATGTGGCCACAGATGCCACGAAACAGGAGAAGTTTATGGAAGGGCTGAATGATGAGATGAGTATGCAGTTAATGGTGGCAACATTTAACAAATACCAGGAGTTGGTAGACTAGTCTCTTATGATTGAAGGGAAGCAGCAGCAGATTGAGAGCCGCAAAAGGAAGTATGGACAAGGGAACTACAATTCAGGAGCTCAGCAGAAGCCTCGTTTCACCCCAAACTCGGGAGGATATACCCATAACCATGGAGGCCATACCCACAATGGAGGAAGTTTGCATAACCAAAGTGGCCCCATGAATGGAAACGGGAATGGAGCAGGCAACAATCAGAACCGCTCTAACCTAGCCAGACCCACCAAGAAGGATCTAAGTCACATTACTTGTTTTATGTGCGGGAAGACTGGACACTATGCCACCGAGTGTTCTGAAGCAAAGAATGGTAATGGCAATGGAAGCTCTGGGAAGAAGCCCAACCCTTTTAACAGGGGACAAGTGAACCACGTGAACGTGGAGGAGGTTGAAGAGCAGCCAGATGCAGTTATGGGTAAGTTTTTGGTTAATTCATTTACCGCTCTCGTTCTTTTTGATACTGGTGCATCGCATTCATACATTTCAAGGGGATTTGTGGACAAGTTTAAGTTACCCACCTTATCCCTTAGGACACCGTTGTTAGTAAGCCCACCCGGAGAAGAGTATATGGCCAGCCGATGGTGCGATCAGACCTAATAATTTTGGAGTCACAAGGATTGGATGTGATACTAGGAATGGATTGGTTGTCGATGTATGGAGTAAACATCGATTGTGCCAGTAAGTCAATATTGCTCACTAACCCGGAGGGAAAAAGAATCAAGTATGTGTCCAGGCATGCGCCGAGGAGGACCCAAGTAAATTCCCTCTCACGAGTTGTTCAGGAGGAAGTGCCTGTAGTGAAGGATTATCCGTATGTATTTTCACAAGAGTTACCAGGCATGCCGCTGGATCGAGACATTTAGTTTTTGATAGAACTGTTGCCAGGAACCGGACCAATATCGAAGAGACCATACCGGATGCCCGCAAATGATCTGGAGGATATTAAGAAGTAGATTAAGGAGTTATTGGAGAAAGGTTACATTCAACGAAGTTCATCACCATGGGGAGCCCCAGTGCTCTTGGTTGAGAAGAAGGATGGATCCTTGAGAATGGTTGTTGATTATCGTGCACTGAATGAAGTGACGATCAAGAACAAGTACCCATTGCCGATGATCAATGATTTGTTTGACCAGTTGCAAGGAACTAAAGTATTCTCCAAGATCGATTTGCGATCAGGATACCACCTATTGAAGATTCGAGGAAAGGATATACCTAAGACAGCCTTCACCACAACGTACGGGCTATATGAGTATACGGTTATGTCATTTGGATTGACTAACGCCCCTGCCTTTTTTATGAGTATGATGAATAAGGTGTTCATGGAATTCTTGGACAAATTTGTTGTGGCGTTCATTGATGATATTTTGGTATACTCGAAGAATGAAGAGGAACACAAGGAGCATTTGTGTTTAGTTCTTGAGAAGTTCAGGGAACATCAGCTATATGCCAAGTTCAGCAAATGTGAGTTTTGGTTGAAGGAAGTAGGATTTCTTGGACATGATATATCGGGAGAAGGTATAGCAGTAGACCCTACCAAGGTTCAATTTGTCACTGATTGGCTAGCACCCACCTCAGTTGGAGAGATCCGCAGTTTTCTTGGACTCGCGGGATACTATCGGAGATTCATTGAGAATTTCTCCAAGATTGCGAAACCCGTGATGGAGTTGTTAAAGAAGGACACCAAGTTCAAATGGACAGATGAATATGAGGCAAGTTTCCAGGAGTTGAAGAAACGTTTAGTTACAACCCTAGTGCTGATTCTACCGGATATACGCAAAGATTTCCTAGTGTATTGTGACGCTTCTCGCTTAGGACTTGGAGGTGTACTTATGCAAGACGAAAGAGTTGTTTCATATGCCTCACGTCAACTTTGACCGCATGAGTTGAATTATGCTACGCATGATTTGGAGTTAGCAGCTGTAGTCCATGCACTCAAGACCTGGAGACATTTTCTTATTGGAAATCGCTGTGATGTGTACACGGATCATAAGAGTTTGAATTACATTTTCACACAGAAGGAACTGAATCTCAGGTGGAGGAGATGGTTGGAGCTTATAAAGGATTATGATATGAAGTTGCATTATCACCCAGGAAAGGCCAATGTCGTAGCAGACGCTTTGAGCCGGAAGAGTCATGCCAATACCCTCGTAAGCGGAGGTTTACCAAAGGAGTTAGCCGAAGATCTCAGGGAGCTTCGTTTGGAGATAGTCCCTAGAGGTTTTGTTGCAACATTGGAAGCTCAGTCGACATTATTGGGAAAGATTCGAGAAGCTCAGAAGGATGGCGAAGAAATTGCCGAGATAAAGGAAAGGATGAGCAAAGGAAAAGCCAAAGGTTTTCGTAAGGATGAGCACGACACCCTGTGGTTTGAGGACCGTGTTTATGTACCCAATAATGTAGAGACCAGGAATTTAATACTTCAGGAAGCTCATGACTCGCCATACTCGATACACCCCGAAAAGACCAAGATGTATTTGGATTTGAAGGAGCGTTTCTGGTGGACTGGTATGAAGAAGGATATTGTCGAGTACGTAGCAGTATGTGATGTATGTCAGAGAGTGAAAGCAGAACATCAGAAGCCACCAGGTTTACTGCAGCCTATGCCGATATCCGAATGGAAGTGGGATAAGCTTGGCATGGATTTTATCACCGGATTACCCAGGACCCGATCGAGATATGATTCTATCTGGGTAGTAGTGGATCGTTTGACCAAAGTAGCTGACTTTATCCCAGTGAAAACCACCTATATGGGTGCGAAGTTGGCCAAGATATATATGACCAGGATCGTATGTCTGCACGAAGTTCCGAGGACCATCGTATCAGATAGAGGAACACAGTTTACTTCAAAGTTTTGGCACCAGCTGCACCAGACTTAGGGTAGCAGGCTAGAGTTCAGTACATCTTTTCATCCACGGACCGATGGACAGACCAAGAGAGTCAATCAGATTCTGGAGGACATGTTGAGAGCTTGTGCGCTAGATTATGGATCTAGTTGGGATGATAAATTGCCCTACGCAGAGTTCTCATACAACAACAGCTACCAAGCCAGTTTAAAGATGACCTTTCGACGCTTTGTATGGAAGAAGGTGCAGGACACTGTTAATGTGGGATGAAGGTGGAGACCATTAGTTGTTTGGACCAGATTTGATCAAAGAGTCCGAAGAAAAGGTTAAGTTGATTTGAGATAGACTGAAGGTAGCTCAGTCCAGCCGGAAGAGTTATGCAGACTCACAACGCAAGGAGGTAGTCTATGAAATCAGAGACAAAGCATATCTTCATTTTTCACCTCTGCGAGGAGTTAAACATTTTGGAGTCAAGGGAAAGTTAGCCCCAAGATTTGTAGGACCATATCGAGTTTTGGAACGTATGGGAGAAGGAGCCTACAAGTTGGAATTACCGGAAGGACTGTCAGGAGTTCATGACGTGTTTCACGTTTCCTAGTTGAAGAAGTGCCATGCAGAGATGGCCGATATTCCTCTAAGAGATACAGTGCCCCTGGAAGCAATTCAGTTGCATAGTGATCTGACCTAGGAGGAGAAACCAATCAAGATTCTCGAGTTTGCCAGCCGAGTTACATGTAGCAAGGTTATCAAGTTTTGAAAAGTTCAGTGGAGCCACCACACCGAGGATGAATCCACCTGGGAACGAGGGGAAGGCCTATGGAAAGACCACCCAGACCTATTTTCTAGCCAACTCGAATCTTGAGGGCGAGATTCTTCTTAAGGGGGTAGGTTTGTAACATCCCAAAATTTCAATTTGGAATGTTATACATAGGACATCATATTGTTTGCATTTCCGGTGTGATCCTAGAAATTCTAAGCAACTCAAGGATCCACGGAGAGAGAGTTGGGGATTTCGTTTATTTTCGTATTTGAATTTTCTCAAATATTGAAATAGGATCATATTGATTTTTAATAATTTTTCTCTCCAAAATATTTCATAATAAAAATAAAAGAGAGGAGATAAAATGACATCTCCAAAATAAAATAAATATTGGAGGCAAAATGTCAAAATCAAATTATTGTTTTATTGATTTTTATTTGGATTTTATTCGGAGTTATTTTAATTAAATTACGAAAATATTGTTTTTTAAATTGCATTTAGGTCCGGGAAAATTGTTCACTTTGTCCTAAATTTCATTAGAGGACCATGAAAATATATTTCGGAATTTTTGGACTCCGTTTCTTATTTCTTTTTATTTATTTAGTCCACCCGTTAAAAAAAGTGTACCGACCTTTGGGCCGTGGGCGACCCGGACCCTGTCCGCGCCCAGGCTTTACAAGCCGCCGCCCCACAGCGCCCCAGCCCACCAGCCCGCCCAGCGCGAAAGCCTAGCCCCGTGCGCCATCGCCGCCGACTCCACCGCCTTCGCCGGAGCCACCGGAGCCATTCTCCGTCGGTTCTCGTCGGTTTAGTTTTTTTCGGTTTATGTAAAACCACCGTTTTTTATAAAACCCAAGATTGGTTTTTTTAGATTCTTTTTTTGGTTTCGTTATTTAGCGAGTGTACGCTCGTTAGTTCGTTTTTAACGAACGCGTTCGCCCGTTCGTCTCTGTTAACGAACGTTCGCGCCGTAGTTTTTTTTTCTTTTTATGTTCTTTTCTGCCAGGGACCTATCCACGATTACTTTTATTGCAGATTAGCCCCGTTTGGGTTTGAGTGTATCCATGATAGATGTGAGATTGTTAATTAATGGTTAACTTAATGTCGCTACTTAAATACACATCTGGGTGGATTGGTTGCGGGCACCTGGAGAATCTAGTGTTGTCCTAGGATATCCCGGAGTACCCGTTTGATCATCCTATACTTTTCCACCCAGGCTCAAAGGGATCATAAGATTATTCATGCTAGAAACTTCCATGTGCAGCCACAAGCTATTATGAGCACTAGCATAGTTGAGTAAGTTGCATGACCTCTTCCAGTGGTAGGCTAGCAGATGTAGCGGATGTAGGTTGGTACTGTCTACCCAGGGTTAGATTTAATGCTCCTGAAAGACTGTGTCTCGGTCATCTGTTTCTCAGACACCATGTAGTGCGAGAAATCCAATGGAGGAGATCATGTCTTGTGGGGAAAAGTGTGCAAACCTCTGCTGAGTGTACAGACTAATCATGGTTAGTCGTGTCCGCGATTATGGACATCTTGAGTATCTAGTTCTTGGATTATCATGTTGATCTCATCACTCTAAATTATTTTGTTGGGTTTAATACTGCTTAATTGGGATTGAGTTGGAGGAACCTTCTCAATGTTTAACAACTACCATGATAGTTAAACAAAATTTATTCCTTTGATGTAGGAAAAAATTGGCTTTTCACAAAACATTATAACCATAGAGCCTCCACCAGCCTCATATGCATGTAGTGATAGTTTTTACTTGTTCTTTGCTATACTGTGTTATCTTGCCAGCATATTCCATGTGCTTACACGTTTCGGGCTGCAACATATCATGTTGCAGACTTTCCAGACGAAGAGTAAGGTGCGCTTGGTCGTTGTCGTGCACTCAGCTATGCCGTTGGAGTTGCTGGACTCATTTTATCTTTGAAGCCTTCCGCTGTTATCTTATTTAGATGGCCTTAAGCCATATTTATTGTAGTAAGTTCTCTTTGAGACATTCTATGTAATAAGTGTGTGGTTGCTACTCTGTTATAAATCCTTCAAGTACTGCGGGTGTCAGCATTACCGATCCAGGGATGACACTTATGCACAGAGATTTGACCGTCTGATGTCGGATTGCTACATCATGCTTATATGAAATCAGTCCGTGTTTGCACGAACTTCCTCTGGTTGGTAGAGTTGCGAAAATGTATGCCGCTGGTGTTTGATGTCGTCCTCCACGGAAGGAAGCGGGAGGAGATTTGTTGGTTGGCGTTGGAGATGCTCTTATGCTAGAAATAATAGAGTCATATCCAATCCATTTTAGTTAATTGCGTGTATGATTCTCCCTCTGTAAAAAGTTAATTGCATGTACAGTGTGAAGGAAATATGCCCTAGAGGCAATAAAGTTGTTATTTATATTTCCTTTTATCATGATAAATGTTTATTATTCATGCTAGAATTGTATTAACCGGAAACATAGTACATGTGTGAATACATAGACAAACAAAGTGTCATTAGTTTGCCTCTACTTGACTAGGTCGTTGAATCAATGATGGTTATGTTTCCTAACCATAGACATGAGTTGTCATTTCATTAACGGGATCACATCATTAAAGAATGATGTGATTGACTTGACCCATCCATTAGCTTAGCACGATGATCGTTTAGTTTTTTGTTATTGCTTTCTTCATGACTTATACATGTTCCTATGACTATGAGATTATGCAACTCCCGAGTATCGGAGGAACACTTCATGTGCTACCAAACGTCACAACGTAACTGGGTGATTATAAAGGTGCTCTACAGGTGTCTCCGATGGTACTTGCTGGGTTTGCATAGATCGAGATTAGGATTTGTCAATCCAATTGTCGCAGAGGTATCTATGGGCCCTCTCGGTAATGCACATCACTATAAGCCTTGCAAGCACTGCGACTAATGAGTTAGTTGCGGGATGATGCATTACTGAATGAGTAGATGAAACTAGGTATGAGGATACCGACGATCGAATCTCGGGCAAGTAACATATCGATGACAAAGGGAACAACGTATGTTGGTATGCGGTTTGACCGATAAAGATCTTCATAGAATATGTAGGAGCCAATATGAGCATCCAGGTTCTGCTATTGGTTATTGACCGGAGACGAGTCTCAGTCATGTCTACATAGTTCTCGAACCCGTAGGGTCCGCACACTTAACGCTAGGTGACGATCGGTATTATGAGTTTATGTGTTTTGATGTACCGAAGGTAGTTCGGAGGTTCGGAGTCCCAGATATGATCACAGACATGACGAGGAGTCTCGAAATGGTCAAGACATAAAGATTGATATATTGGATGACTATGTTTGGACTTCGGAAAGGTTCCGGGCAAGTTCGGACAAATACCGGAGTACCGGGAGGTTACCGGAACCCCCTTGGGAGTGTAATGGGCCTATTGGGCCTTAGTGGAGAAGAGGAGGGCGGCCAGGGCAGGCCGTGCGCCCCTCTCCCTCTAGTCCGAATTGGACAAGGAGGGGGGTGGCTCCCCCCTTTCCTTCCCCCTCTCTCCTCCTTCCCTCTCTCCTACTCCTACTCTTGGAAGGGTTGGAGTCCTACTCCCGGTTGGAGTAGGACTCCCCTTGGGGCGCGCCTAGGAGGGCCGGCCTCTCCCCCTCCTTCACTCCTTTATATACGGGGGAGGGGCACCCCATAGAAACACAAGTTGATCAGTTGATCTTTTAGCCTTGTGCAGTGCCCCCTCCACCATAATCCACCTCGGTCATATCATAGCGGTGCTTAGGCGAAGCCCTGCGCCGGTGGCATCATCATCACCGTCATCACGCCGTCGTGCTGACGAAACTCTCCCTCGAAGCTCTGCTGGATTGGAGTTTGTGGGACGTCACCGAGATGAACGTGTGCTAAACTCGGAGGTGCCATGCGTTCGGTACTTGGATCGGTCGGATCATTAAGACGTACAACTACATCAACTGCATTCTCGTAACGCTTCCTCTTATGGTCTACCAGGGTACGTGGACGACACTGTCCCTTCTCGTTGTTATGCATCACCATGATCTTGCATGTGCGTGTGTTCCCCAACAGTGGCATCCGAGCCAGGTTTATGCGTAGATGGTATATTCATGAGTAGAACACAAAGGAGTTGTGGGCGTGGGTATATACAAATTGCGTGCCGTCACTAGTTGATTCTTGATTCAACGGCCTAGACTGACATTACACGTACGCTTACGCGAGACTGGTTCTACCGACGTGCTTCGCACACAGGTGGCTAGTGGGTGTTTGTTTCTCCAGCTTTAGTTGAATCAGATTCGATGAACATGGTTCTTTCTGAAGATCAAAAAGCAATCACTATACCGCGTTGTGGTTTTTGATGCGCAGGTAAGAACGGTTCTTGCTCTGCCCGTAGCAACCACGTAAAACTTGAAACAACAAAGTAGAGGACGTCTAATTTGTAACACTGGAGACATGGTAGATATGGCCTCGAAACACTGGAGACCGAAAGGTCGAGCATGAATCATATAGTAGATATGATGAACATAGTGATGTTCACCATTGAAAACTACTCCATCTCACATGATGATCGGACATGGTTTAGTTGATATGGATCACGTGATCACTTAGATGATTAGAGGGATGTTTGTCTAAGTGGGAGTTCTTAAGTAATATGATTAATTAAACTTTAATTTATCATGAACTTAGTACCTGATAGTATTTTGCATGTCTATGTTGTTGTAGATAGATGGCCCGTGTTGTTGTTCCGTTGAATTTTAATGCGTTCCTTGAGAAAGCAAAGTTTAAAGATGATGGTAGCAATTACACGGACTGGGTCTATAACTTGAGGATTATCCTCATTGCTGCATAGAAGAATTACGTCCTGGAAGCACCGCTAGGTGTACCACCTGCGCCAGCAACTGCAGACATTGTGAATGCCTGACAGTCGCGTGTTGATGACTACTTGATAGTTCAGTGTGACATGCTTTACGGCTTAGAACTGGGACTTCAACGATGTTTTGAATGTTATGGAGCATATGAGATGTTCCAGGAATTGAAGTTAATATTTCAAGAAAATGCTCGGATTGAGAGATATGAAGTCTCCAATAAGTTCTACAGCTGCAAGATGGAGGAGAATAGTTCTGTCAGTGAATATATACTCATAATGTCTGGGTACCACAACCACTTGACTCAACTAGGAGTTAATCTTCCTGATGATAGTGTCATTGATAGAGTTCTTTAATCAGTGCCACCAAGCTACAAGAGCTTCATGATGAACTATAATATGCAAGGGATGGATACGACGATTCCAGAGCTCTTCGCAATGCTAAAGGCTGCGAAGGTAGAAATCAAGAAGGAGCATCAAGTGTTGATGGTCAACAAGACCACCAGTTTCAAGAAAAAGGGTAAAGGGAAGAAGGGGAACTTCAAGAAGAACAGCAAGCCAGTTAATGCTCAAGTGAAGAAACCCAAGTCTAGACCTAAGCCTGAGACTGAGTGCTTCTACTGCAAAGGGACTGGTCACTAGAAGCGGAACTACCCCAAGTATTTGGCGGATAAGAAGGATGGCAAGGTGAACAAATGTATATGTTGTTAGATGTGGGGTTCCGGCAAACCCTTAAGGTTTGAACACTGGGGTGCACGCAAAGTCTTTCCTTCCCACCAATCGACGCCCTAGCTCACTAAGATCTCACGGAAAAACTTGACGAACTCGCAACACAGGAAGACACAAGATTTATACTGGTTTAGGCCACCATTGTGGTGAAATACCTTACTCCAGTGTGGTGGTGGTGGATTGCCTCTAGGGCTGATGATGAACAGTACAAGGGAAGAACACCCTCCTGAGTTTGAGGTGTTCTTGTTAGTAGGCTCTCGATTGGGTTAGATCATGCTAAGATGAGATGCCTCTACTATGGTGGCTAGCTCTACTTATATAGGCCCTGGTCCTGTTCCCAAATATCGAGCGGGAAGGGAGCCAACAATGGCGAGCTAATTCGAAGGGGGACAGCTAGTACAAGCTATCCTGACAAAAGTGGTATTCGCCTGCCAAAGGCTCTGGTGGTGACGCCGTCTTGGGCTCCACGATGACCTCTGTCTTATCGTCCTCCTGGTCTTGGTCTCGTTGCACCAATATAGAAACCTTTGCCTGATGCCTCGGTACTCTTCGCCTGCGCTGGCCTCCTTAGCACCAAAGAGGAAACAAGGACGCTGCATGCGCTGGCACCCGCCTGGTGCCGTGCGTCATGGCTCACGTCACGAGGGTCTCGTGAGGTTTTCCCCACCTTGATATCTCTGCTCCTTGTTAGACTGCCTGGCTAGGCCACTCCCGAGGAGGTCTTGCGTCATCCGCCTTGCGAGGCTTGGACCCTCGCGAGGGTCTTGGATGCTTTGCTGGCGAGGTTGGGCCGTATGGCCTACTGGCTCAGCCACGCCGCGGGCCGCGGGCCGCAGGCAAGCAAGTCCGGGGACCCCCATTCCTAGGATGCCGACAGTAGTCCCCGAGCCCAAGGTGCGCTCGGGCTTGGCTTCGCGGCGAAGCCAAGAGCCAAGTTCAGAGCACCGCGGGCCCCAAAAGCCCGCGGCCTCGATTAACGCGTGGTGATTGATTGGACGTGGGCGTCTCCGCTTCCCCATGTTGTCTCGGCAACTGCTCGACTTGTCAGGTCCCCGCGACATGCATGGAAAACCATCATTACCTATGATCGTGGGAGACGCCGATTGGCCTTCCCTTGCCATAAATGGGGAGGGGGGCAGAGCCCCCATTGCCCATCTCTTCCTTGCTTGCTTGCTCCTTCCTCCTCGCTCCATCACTTGCAGTGACACCCATGGCACCACGAAGGAAGTTCTCTGCCACCAAGAAGGGAAAAGCCCCTCGCGAGGGACCCGGCTCCCCGGTGCCCAAGCGCGGCCGCGGCCGCCCGCGCAAACATGCCACGACCCCCACCGTGGCTCATTGTCGAGATAGCGCCACGGCACGCGGAGTGGGTCATCTCAGCCATGGTGGTGCAGTTGATGAGGGGAGGCATGCCATGGCAGTGCGGCCTCCTCGTCCGCGCTTCCACATGGCAGAGGTGTCGCCGGAGTTCGTCGTCTGGTCAGAGATCCCGGCCGGCAACTGGCTCCAACTCCCGTGCTTCTTTGCCGGCGAACTGCCGGCCTCTGGTCCGAGCGGACTCTGGCTGCATGCAGATGGCTGCTACAGCAAGGCCTCTTGGGTTGCGGTTGAGACTTCCGTTTCGGGTAACATAGCCCTGGCCCGCGGCTGGCAGACATTCGCCCATACGCGCGGCCTGGGCAGGCGGTGCACCCTCCACTTCAGGTACGATGGTGGGTCGACCCTTTATGTGAGGGTGTTTGGCGAATATGGTCGCCGTGCCAGGTGCTTCCCCGAGGCGAATGACGGTGAGGAGGTACTCGACCTTAGGGACGGTCGTGAGGAGGACGAGGGCGAGCCCGCCCTCGCCGGCGATCGTGTCTCGTCCAGCTACGGTGGCTCTTCCTCCGGCTATAGCTCTAGCAGTGGCGGCTATGCCCAGCCACCACGCCGCCGCACCCATCTTGAAGGCGGCGGTGGATCGTCTCATCGCCGCACCTCCGTGAAGCATGAGGAAGGATCTGGCTAGGCTCGGGGTAGTGCTAGGTGCCTTTCCTCGCGGATCGTTGCAACGCTACTTTTCTTTTGCTCTTTTCCTGCATCAAGAATGAAACCAGCATGGGCCCAGGGGGACGTGTATCGAACTATGGTTCGTTGGTTATATCAGTATGCGTGCTGTTCTCGTGCTGTGTCGTTATTTTCCGCAAATATATCTTAACCTGGTATACTCAGGACGTCCTCTTCCTCACGAAGCATTTATTTCCTTGCATTCATCTTGCCTCGGTGGCCTGCATTCCCTCAGGAACTGCGAAAAACTCATTAGGAAGTGCGTTAAAAGATTTTACATTCATCCTGGCCCTGACCTGGCGCTTTGTGACGCGGTACCCGAGGGGCACGGACTAGGAGAGGTGCGCTAGCCTTTGGGCTCGAAGGAGTGTGGCTCGCGAGAAGGCAGAAAGGAGAAAAAAATGCTCGCGAGGGCACCTTCCTAGCCCCCTCGCGAGGCATGTGAGAGAGAGAACACGAGAAAATTCGAGCCGGAAAAGTGTAGTGAGAGGCGAGGGAATCAAATCGGTAAGGAACACCAAAGGAAAACTTTGATTGAGGAAAAGCGAGTCAACTACGGAAAGCAAATGAAAAGCCGCATCCGGCACCTAGTCTAGTCTTCAATTCTTCTCAGCAACGCGGAGCTAAGTGTTGTCCACTAGGCGTGGGAGGGAGCCCCAGGGCCTGAGGCCGGTGCTCCTGAGACTCTGAGGCGTGTACAATCCCACTCATTATTACGTGAGAGTGTCACAGGCGGCGATTCTTCACAGGCACCGGGCCTTCTCCATAGGCTCTGGGCCTTTCTTCTCAGGCTCTGGGCCTTGCTTCTCAGGCTCCGGGCCTTGCTTCTCAGGCTCTAGGCCTTGCTTCTCAGGCTTTGGGCCTTACTTCATGGATAGAACTTCCGAAGGTGTTGGATGTTCCGTCGTTCTTGATAGGTATCCCGTCCTGCGTCTCCAGGCGCGCTGCACCCGGCCTGGAGACATGGACGACCCTGAACGGGCCCTCCCACATGGGTGAGAGCTTGTGCAGCCCTTCCCTGGAGAGGACCCGCCTTAGGACGAGGTCGCCCACCTCGAGCGTCCTGGAGCGGATGTTGCGGCAGTGGTATCGCCGCAGCGCTTGTTGGTACCTCGCTGCCCTCAACGCGGCTTCGCGACGGCGTTCCTCCCCAGCATGAGATCCATCCCCCGCATGGCGTCCTGCTGCATTTCGTCGAACGCTAGGACCCGTGCGGAGCGATGCTTGACCTTGTGAGGGAGGACTGCTTCAGCTCCGTAGATGAGGAAGAATGGGGTCTCGCCTGTTGGCTTGGTGGCGGTGGTTCGGATGGACCACAGCACGGACTGGAGCTCGTAGTGCCAGCACCTGCCGTAGGCCACCAGCTTCTTCTAGAAGGTCCTGGTCTTGAGGCCCCTCAGGACCTCCGCGTTAGCGCGCTCGGCCTGACCGTTACTCCTGGGGTGGGCCACCGAAGCGTAGAAAATCTGCATTCCAAGGTTAGCACAGTAGGTTTTGAAGAGGTTGCTAGTAAACTGCGAACCGTTATCTGTGATGATGCGGCTGGGGACCCCGAAACGGCTCACGAGGCCCTTAATGAACTTGACAGCAGAGCCGACTGGAATGGTACGGACGGCTTCCACTTCTTCCCACTTGGTGAACTTGTCGATGGCGACGTAGAGATTGCGGTAGCCCCCTGGAGCCCGGGGAAACGGGCCTAGGATGTCCAGCCCCCAGACCACAAATGGCCATGTGAGCGGGATGGTTTGGAGGCCCTGAGCAGGCTGATGGATTTGCTTGGCGTGGAATTGGCAAGCTTCACAGGACTTCACTAGTGCGGTCGCGTTGTTGAGTGTTGTAGGCCAATAGAACTCACTGCGGAACACCTTGCCTTGTAACGCCCTCGATGCGCCTATAGCTCCCACATGTCGAGGCACGACTTAGAGATATAACTGCATTGAAAGCAATGTCGCAAGTCAGGCAATCATTACAACATCCCATGTAATATATAATAAAAGGGGGAGATACATAGTTGGCTTACACTCGCCACGTCACATCAGAGTACATAAATAACATCCATCATACAAACACTCATGGCCCGACTATGGCGCCAAACTAGAAGAAAACCCAACATGCGACAAGGCCCTGAATCAAACCCCAACTAGGCACCACAACTGATCATCGGGAAAGGAAACATAATAACGCTGAGAGTCCTCGTCGAACTCCCACTTGAGCTCGTACTCGTCACCTGGAGCGGAATCACCTGGACCTGCATTTGGAGTTATAGTATCTGTGAGCCACGGGGACTCAGCAATCTCGCACCCACGCGATCAAGACTATTTAAGCTTATAGGAAGGGGTAAGGCAAAATATGAGTGGAGCTGCAGCGAGCGACTAGCATATATGGTGGCTATCTTATTCGCAAAAGAGAGCGAGAAGAGGAGGCAAAGCGCGAGCGAGAAGCTAGAAGACAACCTGCACAAACAGTACTCCAACACCGTGTCCACTTCCCGGACTCCGCCGAGAAGAGGCCATCACGGTAACACACTCAGTTGATTCATTTTAATTAATTAGGGTTGAAGTTATCTACAACCGGACGTTAACAAATTCCCATCTGCCCATAACCGCGGGCACGGCTTTCAAAAGTTCAATCCCTGCAGGGGAGTCCCAACTTAGCCCATGACAAGCTCTCACGGTCAACGAAGGAATAGACCTCCACCCGAGACACACCGATCAGACTCGGTAACCCGGTACAACAAGACAATTCGACAGGTTAAAACAAGACCAGCAACACCGCCCGAATGTGCCGACAAATCCCGATAGGAGATGCACATATCTCTTTCTCAGGGCACACTCAGATTGTCCAAACTTCCGGTAGGCCAGCCCAGAGTTGCCCCTGGTAGCCACTGGCGGCTGACGTTTTGGACCAACACTCAGAGGAGCACTGGCCCGGGGGGGTTAAAATAAGATGACCCTTGAGTCTGCAGAACCCAAGGGAAAGAAAAAGGCTAGGTGGCAAATGGTAAAACCAAGGTTGGGCATTGTTGGACAAGCTTTAATCAAGGCGAAATATCAAGGGGTTCCCATTATAACCCAACCGCGTAAGGAACGCAAAAATCCGGGAACATAACACCAATATAACGGAAACTAGGGCGGCAAGAGTGGAACAAAACACTAGGCGAGAGGCCGAGCCTTCCACCCTTTACCAAGTATATAGATGCATTAAGATAACATGGCAATATAATGATATCCCCAACAAGTAAATAAATGATGTTCCAACAAGGAACGACCTCCAATCTTCACCTGCAACTAGCAACGCTATAAGAGGGGCTGAGCAAAGCAGTAACATAGCCAACCAACGGTTTGCTAGGACAAGGTGGGTTAGAGGTTTGACATGGCAATTGGGAGGCTGACAAGCAAAAGGTAGGCATCGAAGCATTGGCATAGCAAGAGCGAGCAAACTAGCATAGCAAAGATAGCAGTGATTTCGAGGGTATGATCATCTTGCCTGCACTGTTGTCAGAGTTGACTGGATCGTCACAAGCAAACTCAATGGGCTCCTCGGTAGCGAACTCGTCTCCCGGCTCTACCCAACAAGACAAACAAGCAACAAGGATACAATCAACCACGTGCAAGACCAAGCAATATGATGAAATAATGATATGCTATGCGGGATGCGATGCGGGATGCAAAATGTAAGATATGACAGGAAATGCATGAACCTGGCCTCAACTTGGAGAACCAAGTGTGCCACTGGATAGAGGGGATGAAATCGCTTGGAAACGATATAAAGATCATTGGAATCGGAGTTACGGTTTGGAAATTGCAAGCGATTTAAGAATGACACCCGTCTGCGATTTACAGCAAGTAGGTATCTAAATGCAACGAAATGAATATGCTACAGCCACCAAACATGACAACAAAATACATGGAAGGGATGCACACAAGATGCTTAACAAAAGACTAGCACTGATCCACGGCCAATTCATCCATTATGAGGCCCAAACAAGCATGGCAATAACGCAAATGCAAAACAGATTCCAGACTTAGTGAAATTGACACTAGTCTGAAATTTCAGATCACGAAGCCCTCTTCGGAACAGCAAAACAACATGATACATAACCTGATTAAGACAAGTAAGAACATGGCATGGAGCTACTCAACAAGCTTAACAAAAGTCCCAAAGTGACCTGAGGCCAAAAGGGATCACAAAATATACTAACGGGCACACGAACATAGCTAAAACACAATTAGTTTTCAGACTTAGTGAAAACTGAGACATGTTGAAATATAACTCACAAAGGCATGTAAACGAGCTCGATGCACTCACTACGGTGCAAGTCATGGCAAGGCAAGCATACATCCATTAAGAAGGCACAAAATAATAGCTAGTCATGGCAAGATCAATAGCATGGCATGCACGGATCAACTACAATAGCATCGGCAAAATCGCAAACGAGTTGACGATCTGCCCAGATTCGCAACGAAGCAAAAGTAGAGCTCGATTGACTCAAGCTAGGGTGCTCCATAATTGCAAACAAAGACATGGATAGATAGAGCATAACATTATTAACAAAACTCCTTTACTGATCATCCTCAAAAGAGGCACGGATCACTAGGAAACAAGCTGAACATATGGCATCAAGAACTAAATAATCCCAAACTTAGTGAAAACTACTAAGTCTCTGAAAACAGATTTACCGGGTGCCTCACTTTGCAAGCTTGCACAAGTCACCACACACATCCTACAAATGCATGGGTTAAACCTCTGGAAAGAAGACAAAATGCTTAACAAAACATATGAAGGACTCACAGGCATAGCATGCACACAATAATCATGGCAAAAATGACAAAAGTCTAAGATGAACTAGCAGATCTGACAATTAACTCATGAAGCCTCCTTCTAATAGCATTTTGGGAATCAAGATGAGCTCAAATGAAAATGATGCAATGGTATGAAATGATATACTCGTCGAGGCGAACATTTTGATATACTATATGCATGAATCGGAGCTACGGAAGCAAAGTTACGGGGCCTCGAACAGGAGCATATGAGCTAAAAATTCTGGGACTTAGTAAAAAAACGACCTAGGGTTAGGAAAAAAATCAGATCTGAGATCCGGGCCGGAACACTGTAGCAGCGGCACGACTCCCGATGACGACCGTCGCCGGAGAAGAAACGGACGGCGGGGCGAGGTCGCCGGACCGGCTGGACGGCGCCGGTGTCGGGGAGGAGGCGGGGCTCGCCGGAGCAACGAGGAGGCGGCGGGCTCGGACGCGGCGGCGTCGGTGTCGGCCGCCGGAGTCGGCGACGTGGGCGGCAGGCACCGCGGCGACCCGGGGCGGCGGCCGGCTAGGAGGGAGGCGGCGGCGGTGGTCCGGCTCGGGGAGGAGAAGGGCGGCGGGCGGCGCTCCTCCTCTGGGCCGCGGGGGCTCTAAGCGGGCCGGGCGGGCCACAGCGGTGGCGGCCGGCTGCCACATGGCGCCCTGCGAGTGGCTGCAGGCGGCGGCGGGTGCGATCCGGACGTTGTCCGGCATGGCGCGGACACGTCCTGTGGCGGCGGGAGAGAATTTTAGGGTTTCGGGGAGAGGGAGAGATCCGAAAATGGAGGGGTGTATATATAGGCATAGAGGGAGCTAGGAGAGTCCAAATGAGGTGCGATTTTCGGCCACGCGATCGTGATCGAACGCTCTAGGACATGGAGCAGAGTTTGGTGGGTTTTGGGCCAAAATGGAGGGGTGTTGGGCTGCAACACACACGAGGCCTTTTCGGTCCCTCGGTTAACCGTTGGAGTATCAAACGAAGTCCAAATGATACGAAACTTGACAGGCGGTCTACCGGTAGTAACCCAAGGCCGCTTGGCAAGTCTCGGTCCAATACGGAAATGTTTAAACCCCAAACACGAAATAAAGCTAGAAATGACCACCGGAGGAGAACGAAGCGCCGGAATGCAAAACAGACAACGGGGAAAAAGCTCGGATGCATGAGATGAACACGTATGCAAATGCAATGCACATGATGACATGATATGAGATGCATGAAAAAGAAAACAACACACGGAGACAAAGACCCGAACCCGAGAAATAAATATAACTTTACGCCGGAAACGGCAAGAGTTGGAGTACAAATAGGGAAAGTTACATCCGGGGTGTTACAACACTCCACCACTACGAAAAGATCTCGTCCCGAGATCTAGGACTGAAAGAACTCCGGGTACTCAGAACGGAGGTGATCCTCGCGTTCCCAGGTAGCTTCATGGTCGGAATGGTGTGACCACTTGACTTTAAGAAATTTGATTGACTTGTTGCGAGTCTTGCCTTCAGTCTCTTCGAGAATAGCAACTGGGTGCTCACGATAAGAAAGATCTTCTCGGAGCTCAATGTCCTCGAAGTTGACGGTGCGGTCAGGAGTCTTGAAGCACTTTCGAAGCTGAGAGACATGGAAGACGTCATGAACATTTGCAAAGTGTGAAGGAAGCTCGAGTTGATAGGCGAGGTCGCCTCTCTTGCTGACAATCTTGAAAGGTCCCACGTATCTAGGGGCAAGCTTCCCTTTGATACCGAAGCGACGAGTACCTTTCATAGGAGAGACACGGAGGTAAACATGATCTCCGATCTCGAAAGCCAAATCACGGTGCTTACTATCATAGTAGCTCTTCTGTCGGGATTGGGCTGCTTTGAGGTTATCACAAATGACTTTGCACATTTCTTCTGCTTCTGTGATTAAGTCATTACCCAGCAGCTGACGTTCACCGGTTTCAGACCAGTTGAGAGGGGTACGGCACTTCCTGCCATACAGAATTTCAAATGGGGCCTTGCCCGAACTTGCTTGAAAACTATTGTTGTAGGAGAATTCAGCATAAGGAAGACAATCCTCCCACTTCATGCCGAAGGAGATCACACAAGCCCTGAGCATATCTTCCAGAATCTGGTTGACACGCTCGACTTGACCGCTTGTTTGAGGATGGAAAGCAGTGCTGAAGCGGATGTTCGTGCCCATGGCCTTCTGAAAAGAATCCCAAAACTTCGAGGTAAAGATGCTGCCACGGTCTGAAGAGATCACTTGAGGAATACCGTGCAGAGAGACAATGCGAGAGGTATAGAGTTCCGCCAATTGAGCTGCAGTGATCGACTCTTTGATAGGCAGAAAGTGAGCCACTTTGGTGAGTTTGTCGATGACAACGAACAAGCATCGCCACGCTTGGACTTTGGAAACCCAGTCACGAAGTCCATTTGAATGTGGTCAAACTTCCATTCTGGAATGGCAAGAGGTTGGAGGAGACCAGCTGGCCTTTGGTGTTCTGCCTTCACTCTTCTGCAGACATCACATTCATTCACGAATTGAGCGATCTCGCGCTTCATTCGAGTCCACCAATAAGCTTGCTTGAGGTCCTGATACATCTTCGTGCTCCCAGGGTGGATGGAGAGGAGAGAATTGTGAGCCTTGTTCATGATCACTTTACGAAGTTCACCTTTGGGCACAACAATACGATCCTCAAAGAAGAGAGTGTCCTTGTCATCAAGGCGGTAGCACTTGTACTTGGACTGACTCTTGGCAATCCCAATCTTCACCTTTTTCACCATAGCATCAAGAAGCTGGGCTTGGCGAATCTGGTCTTCTAAGGTAGGAGAGACTTGAAGGTTGGCGAGGAAACCTTGAGGAACAACTTGCAGATTAAGTTTGCGGAAAGCTTCACAAAGCTCGGGTTGATAAGGCTTGAGAATCAGACTGTTGCAGTAGGCCTTTCTGCTCAAAGCGTCAGCAATCACATTGGCCTTGCCTGGAGTATACTCGATACTCGGATTATACTCTTGAATCATTTCGACCCATCGAGTTTGCCTGAGGTTGAGATTAGGCTGAGTGAAGATGTACTTGAGACTCTTGTGATCAGTGAAAATATCCACTTTTCTTCCCAATAGAAGATGTCTCCAAGTCAAAAGAGCATGCACAACTGCCGCCAACTCGAGATCATGAGTGGGGTAGTTCTTCTCATTAGGCTTCAACTGGCGAGATGTATAAGCAACAACTTTCTTCTCTTGCACCAATACTGCGCCAAGACCTTGGAGAGAGGCATCACAAAAGACCTCGTACGGCTTGGATTCATCAGGCGGAGTCAGAACTGGAGCAGTGATCAACTTCTCTTTCAAAGTGTTGAAAGCAATATCACACTCTGGAGACCAAACGTACTTGACGTGCTTCTGGAGAAGATTAGAGAGAGGCTTCGCAATCTTGGAAAAGTTTTCAACGAATCTTCGGCAATAGCTTGCGAGACCGAGAAAACTGCGGAGTTGCTTCATGTTCTGAGGAGGTTCCCAATTCACAATTGCAGACACCTTCTCAGGATTCACGGAAATGCCCTTGGCAGAGATGATATGACCAAGATAAAGAACCTCATCGAGCCAAAATTCACACTTGGAGAACTTGGCATAGAACTGATGTTCCCTGAGCTTATCGAGAAACAAACGCAAGTGCTTGGCATGATCTTCCTTGTTCTTGGAGAAAACCATAATGTCATCGAGATAGACCAAAACGAAGTCATTGGTGTAGGCGTTGAAGATGAAATTCATCATGCAAGAGAACGTCGGAGGAGCTTTGGCAAGGCCAAAAGACATGACAGTGCATTCATATGAACCAAAGCTTGTTCTGAATGCTGTCTTGGGAATATTTTCTTCACGAATGCGAATCTGGTGATAACCCATACGGAGATCAAGCTTGGAGAATACTTGGGCACCTTTGAGTTGTTCGAACAGCTCATTGATGTTGGGAAGTGGGTATTTGTTCTTGATGGTCTTCTTGTTCACTGGACGGTAATCAACACAAAGTCGGTCCGTTCCATCCTTCTTCTTCACAAAAAGAACACCACAACCCCACGGAGAAGAACTAGGCCGGATGAGACCCATTCTTTCTTGCTCATCGAGTTGCTTCTTCAGCTCCTTCAACTCTTCAGGTCCGAGCTTGTAAGGACGTTTGCACACAGGTTCCGTGCCAGGCTCAAGTTCAATAACGAATTCAACTGGACGGTGCGGAGGCATTCCTGGGAGCTCTTCTGGAAAGACGTCTTGATATTCGCAAACGACTGGAATTTGCAAGATGGCATCCAATTCACCCTTCTCATTGAGAGAAAACAGACGAATAGTATTATCCCGAGCGGCAAAGACAATTACATCCTTAGACGAATGAGTCAATTGAATCTGCCTGGCTGCACAATCGAAGCTGAGCCTTGTGCTTAGAAAGCCAATCCATTCCGAGAATAAGATCAATATCCGAGTCACCAAGAACCGTTGGAGAAGATAGAAACTTGTACTCACCCAAAGAAATACTAAGATCCGGAGCAATGGAGTTAGCCTGCATGCGCTTACCGGGAGAGACAACTGCTAAAGGACTAGGCAAAATTTGCAAAGGCAACCCATGCTTAGATGAAAACGGTCTCGAGATGAAACAATGCGATGCACCCGTGTCAAAAAGAACTTTTGCAGGAATATCATTAACATGAAGGTGACCCATGATCACATCTGACGAGTCCTCTGCCTGAGCTGCATTCATCAAATTGACCTTGGCATGCTTGGGGTTATGCTTGACCATAGCTGTACTTGCTGATCTGACAGGAGGAGGAGGAGGAAGACGCCTCTGGTTGAAACACTTGTTGGCATAGTGACCCTTCTATTGGCACTTGTTGCACGTGACCTCTGAAAGCGGACGGTGATACGGAGCACTCGATCTTGGAGCTTGAGACGAAGTCTTGTTCTGAAAGCCAGGGTTGGGTGGGTGGGAAGAACCACTGCCACCTTTGCTCTTCTGCTGATACGGCTGACAGAACGGAGGAGGAGGAAGCCAAAACTTCTGCTGCTCGGCCACTTGAGTAGAGGAAGAAGGAGTAACATCTCTGACTCGCTTCCTGGAAGCATCACACCTCAATTGATCAGCCTCTTGCTTCAGTGCCATGTTGTAGAGCTCATCGTATCTCAAGGGCTCAAAGAGAACAAGAGCGAGCTGAATATCTTCTCTGAGACCACCCCTGAACTGGTATATCATGCTCTTCTCATCAGGCACGTCCTGCTTGGCAAAGCGGGCAAGCTTCTGGAACAATTTGTTGTAGTCATAGACAGACAAAGAGCCTTGCTTCAGATTGCGGAATTCCTCACGCTTGCTTTCAACCACGCTCTGCGGAATATGATGAGCTCGGAAATCTCGACAGAAATCATCCCAAGTGATAACACGTCCACCTCTGGAATCCTTGTACTGCTGGAACCATTCAGCAGCTTGATCTTTGAGTTGGAAGGAAGCGAACTTGACAAAGTCCTCAGGCCTGACGTTACTGCACTCGAAATGCTTACACAGATCCACAAGCCAATCGTCAGCATCGGTTGCCTCAACACAATTGCTGAAAGTCTTTGGCCCGTTAGCAAGGAACTGGTTGAGTGTAGCAAAGTGACTCTGATTGCTGCCTTGATTCCCTTGACTGCCTTGATTGTGCTCTTGGAGAATTTGCATGATCAGCTGTGTGTTTGCATTGGTTGCGGCCATCACACCTTGTCATGCCTCTGGAGGAGGTGGAGGCGGTGGCGGATCTTGATTCTGGTTCTGACTGGTGCTCTTAGCGGGAGCCATCCTGAAGAGGTTGACCACTGTTAGCACATAGACAGATAAATATTGAAACTGAATCCAATGGAATGAAAATTGCAACATATAGTCTTCACATCCGAACAAAATGAACGAATGAATTCCTCTTCAAATGGTCACATATCCATAAATTGAGAAGCCACGTGGAATTAAGGTAGAGAAATAAACCAACAAGGTACGGATCAAGAACGAATAATCAGTAAGAAATCCCAATCTCAAACCAATATCCGTGGAAGAAGAACTAGAGCTACAAGAATTCCCACCTATGAAACTCCCGAACCTTTCCGGTTATGCAATCAGGTGTTGGGGATACAGGGGAAGCATAATATCTCACCCAAACTAGCAAATCCTACATCCAGCTGTATCCATCCTTCAACACATAACCAAGAAAACTTCGGAAACCATCTACCTCAACCTTCGAAAAGCATCCATTATACAAGTTATGGCGATACTCCCGAACTCCCGCCTCAGTACTGGGTGGCGTCAAGGTTATCTCACCAACGAACTGCATAAAAGAGATTTTCGATGTCGGCGAACATATCTCAAGTATTCCAGAATTGCAACGATAAAATTATGATGAAAACACCTCAGAGCTCAACTCCTCGGGACACTTCCACTAAACCCCTGACAGGAGGCACCAAGACAATGTTCTCATCATAAGCCATCGGAACGATTCCAAGATACTCGCGTGATCCTAAATTTTTTTTTTTGTGAAATTTGAGAAGAGAAGAGTCAAAACTCTACGTCAGGATGCCTTACCAGAGCGATGAGGAGACTGGGAAGTAAAAAGAATTCCTAACTCTCCGATATATAATTCCTAAATGACTCAAAACATTTTTCTAGACACAACTTGGCTGCTAAAAACGATCAAGCAATGGGGCTCCTAAGGTCGGGGAAGGCTCTGATTACCAACTTGTAACGCCCTCGATGCGGCTATAGCTCCCACGTGTCGAAGCAATGTCGCAAGTCAGGCAATCATTACAACATCCCATGTAATATATAATAAAAGGGGGAGATACATAGTTGGCTTACACTCACCACGTCACATCAGAGTACATAAATAACATCCATCATACAAACACTCATGGCCCGACTACGGCGCCAAAATAGAAGAAAACCCAACATGCGACAAGGCCCTGAATCAAACCCCAACTAGGCACCACTACTGATCATCGGGAAAGGAAACATAATAACGCTGAGAGTCCTCGTTGAACTCCCACTTGATCTCGTACTCGTCCCCTGGAGCGGAATCACCTGGACCTGCATCTGGAGTTATAGTATCTGTGAGCCAGGGGGACTCATCAATCTCGCACCCACGCGATCAAGACTATTTAAGCTTATAGGAAGGGGTAAGGCAAAATATGAGTGGAGCTGCAGCGAGCGACTAGCATATATGGTGGCTATCTTATTCGCAAAAGAGAGCGAGAAGAGGAGGCAAAGCGCGAGCGAGAAGCTAGAAGACAACCTGCGCAAACAGTACTCCAACACCGTGTCCACTTCCCGGACTCCGCCGAGAAGAGGCCATCACGGTAACACACTCAGTTGATTCATTTTAATTAATTAGGGTTCAAGTTATCTACAACCGGACATTAACAAATTCCCATCTGCCCATAACCGCGGGCACGGCTTTCGAAAGTTCAATCCCTGCAGGGGAGTCCCAACTTAGCCCATGACAAGCTCTCACGGTCAACGAAGGAATAGACCTCCACCCGAGACACACCGATCAGACTCGGTAACCCGGTACAACAAGACAATTCGACAGGTTAAAACAAGACCAGCAACACCGCCCGAATGTGCCGAAAAATCCCGATAGGAGATGCACATATCTCTTTCTCAGGGCACACTCAGATTGTCCAAACTTCCGGTAGGCCAGCCCAGAGTTGCCCCTGGTAGCCACCGGCGGCTGACGTTTTGGACCAACACTCAGAGGAGCACTGGCCCGGGGGGGTTAAAATAAGATGACCCTTGAGTCTGCAGAACCCAAGGGAAAGAAAAAGGCTAGGTGGCAAATGGTAAAACCAAGGTTGGGCATTGCTGGACAAGCTTTAATCAAGGAGAAATATCAAGGGGTTCCCATTATAACCCAACCGCGTAAGGAACACAAAAATCCGGGAACATAACACCGATATAACGGAAACTAGGGCGGCAAGAGTGGAACAAAACACTAGGCGAGAGGCCGAGCCTTCCACCCTTTATCAAGTATATAGATGCATTAAGATAACATGGCAATATAATGATATCCCCAACAAGTAAATAAATGATGTTCCAACAAGGAACGGCCTCCAATCTTCACCTGCAACTAGCAATGCTATAAGAGGGGCTGAGCAAAGTGGTAACATAGCCAATCAACGGTTTGCTAGGACAAGGTGGGTTAGAGGTTTGACATGGCAATTGGGAGGCTGACAAGGTAGGCATCGAAGCATTGGCATAGCAAGAGCGAGCAAACTAGCATAGCAAAGATAGTAGTGATTTCGAGGGTATGATCATCTTGCCTGCACTATTGTCAGAGTTGACTGGATCCTCACAAGCAAACTCAACGGGCTCCTCGGTAGCGAACTCGTCTCCCGGCTCTACCCAACAAGACAAACAAGCAACAAGGATACAATCAACCACGTGCAAGACCAAGCAATATGATGAAATAATGATATGCTATGCGGGATGCGATGCGGGATGCAAAATGCAAGATATGACAGGAAATGCATGAACCTGGCCTCAACTTGGAGAACCAAGTGTGCCACTGGATAGAGGGGATGAAATCGCTTGGAAACGATATAAAGATCATTGGAATCGGACTTACGGTTTGGAAATGGCAAGCGATTTAAGAATGACACCGGTTGCGATTTACAACAAGTAGGCATCTAAATGCAACGAAATGAACATGCTACAGCCACCAAACATGACAACAAAATACATGGCAGGGATGCACACAAGATTCTTAACAAAATACTAGCACTGAGCCACGGCCAATTCATCCATTATGAGGCCCAAACAAGCATGGAAAAAACGCAAATGCAAAAAAGATTCCAGACTTAGTGAAATTGACACTAGTCTGAAATTTCAGATCACGAAGCCCTCTCCGGAGCAGCAAAACAACATGATAAATGACCTGATTAAGACAAGTAAGAACATGGCAGGGAGATACTCAACAAGATTAACAAAAGTCCCAAAGTGACCTGAGGCCAAAAGGGATCACAAAATATACTAACGGGCACACGAACAGAGCTAAAACACAATCAGTTTTCAGACTTAGTGAAAACTGACACATGCTGAAATATAACTCACGAAGGCATGTAAACGAGCTCGATGCACTCACTACGGTGCAAGTCATGGCAAGGCAAGCATACATCCATTAATAAGGCACAAAATACTAGTTAGTCATGGCAAGATCAATGGCATGGCATGCACGGATCAACTACAACAGCATCGACAAAATCGCAAACGAGTTGACGATCTGCCCAGATTCACAACGAAGCAAAAGTAGAGCTCGATTGACTCAAGCTAGGGTGCTCCATAATTGCAAACAAAGACATAGATGGATAGAGCATAACATGATTAACAAAACTCCTTTACTGATCATCCTCAAAAGAGGCACGGATCACTAGGAAACAAGCTGAACATATGACATCATGAACTAAATAATCCCAGACTTAGTGAAAACTACTAAGTCTCTGAAAACAGATTTACCGGGTGCCTCACTTTGCAGGCTTGCACAAGTGACCACACACATCCTAAAAATGCATGGGTTAAACCTCTGGAAAGAAGACAAAATGCTTAACAAAACATATACATGACTCACAGGCATAGCATGCACACAATAATCATGGCAAAAATGACAAAAGTCTAAGATGAACTAGCAGATCTGACAATTAACTCACGAAGCCTCCTTCTAACAGCATTTTGGGCATCAAGATGAGCTCAAATGAAAATGACGCAATGGAATGAAATGATGTACTCGTCGAGGCGAACATTTTGATATACTATATGCATGAATCGGAGCTACGGAAGCAAAGTTACGGGGCCTTGAACAGGAGCATATGAGCTAAAAATTCTGGGACTTGGTGAAAAAAACGACCTAGGGTCAGGAAAAAAATCAGATCTGAGATCCGGGCCGGAACACTGTAGCGGCGGCGCGATTCCCGATGACGACCTTCGCCGGAGAAGAAACGGACGGCGGGGCGAGGTCGCCGGACCGGCTGGACGGCGCCGGCGTCGGGGAGGAGGCGGGGCTCGCCGGAGCAACGAGGAGGCGGCGGGCGGCGGTGTTCCGGCGGGCTCGGACGCGGCGGCGTCGGTGTCGGCCGCCGGAGTCGGCGACGTGGGCGGAGGGCACCGCGGCGACCCGGGGCGACGGCCGGCTAGGAGGGAGGCGGCGGCGGTGGTCCGGCTCGGGGAGGAGAAGGGCGGCGGGCGGCGCTCCTCCTCTGGCCCGCGGGGGCTCTACGCGGGTCGGGCGGGCCGCGGCGGCGGCGGCGGCCGGCTACCACGTGGCGCCCCGCGAGTGGCTGCGGGCAGCGGCGGGTGCGATCCGGACGTTGTCCGGCATGGCGCGGACACGTCCTGCGGCGGCGGGAGAGAATTTTAGGGTTTCGGGGAGAGGGAGAGATCCGAAAATGGAGGGGTGTATATATAGGCATAGAGGGAGCTAGGAGAGTCCAAATGAGGTGCGGTTTTCGGCCACGCGATCGTGATCGAACGCTCTAGGACATGGAGCAGAGTTTGGTGGGTTTTGGGCCAAAATGGAGGGGTGTTGAGCTGCAACACACAAGAGGCCTTTTCGGTCCCTCGGTTAACCGTTGGAGTATCAAACGAAGTCCAAATGATACGAAACTTGACAGGCGGTCTACCGGTAGTAACCCAAGGCCGCTTGGCAAGTCTCGGTCCAATACGGAAATGTTTAAACCCCAAACACGAAAGAAAGCTAGAAATGACCACCGGAGGAGAACGAAGTGCCGGAATGCAAAACGGAAAACGGGGAAAAAGCTCGGATGCATGAGATGAACACGTATGCAAATGCAATGCACATGATGACATGATATGAGATGCATGAAAAAGAAAACAACACACAGAGACAAAGACCCGAACCCGAGAAATAAATATAACTTAACGCCGGAAACGACAAGAGTTGGAGTACAAATAGGGAAAGTTACATCTGGGGTGTTACAGCCGACGAGGGTCCGTGATGACGAGTGGTGTCCGCAATCACCGTCATGTATGTCAATCAGCAACTCCCTTCCTTGATCGCTAGAGATGCAGCGCAGCGTGACATCGTTCGGTCGTTTCCTGTATAACTCGCCGTCTTAGATACAGTATGTCATGGCCTGCCGGGCCACGCGCTCCGCGTCCTCTTCCTTCTCCAGCAGAGTCCCGTGCATCAGGTACTCCTTAAATTCCTTGATCCAACACTCCTCCTGGGGCTCGAGCGCCAAGAGTACACGAGCTCTTGAGGTCGGGCCGCAGGCTGGGGCTCCCATGGCCGGGGGCTGCGGGAGTTCCTCCCGAGGCTGAGTCATGCTCGAAAGAGGTGGCGAAGCTGATGGCTTGAAGAGCCGCTCTTCGGAGATGTCAGGCTCTTGCGGTTGCCGCTTGGATGCTCTCCTAGCGATGCATCGGCTTCCTTGTTGGTGCCCCAGGGCACGTGCTGCAACTCCAGGCCTGAGAACTGCTTTTCCATCTTGCACACCTCCGCGAGGTAGGCCTCCATGTGCTTGTCCTTCGGCTCGTATACCTTGTTGGAAAAGTTGATGAGGAGCTGCGGGTCACCTTTGATGGTGAGGCGCTTCACCCCTAGAGCCGCCGCAGCCCTCAGGCCAGCTATGAGGCCTTCGTATTCTGCGATGTTGTTGGAGACCTTCTCGCCGTGCTGAAAACAGAGTTGCACGACATAGTAGAGCTTGTCCTAAGTGGGCGAGAGGAGCACTGCTCCAGCCCCCGTGCCCTGATGAGTGAAGGCGCCATCGAATTACATGACCCAGCCTTCTGGTGCCTCGCTTCATGGGGAGGTGGACCGTCTTCTCCTTCTTCAAGAGCCGGGGCATCTGTCCATTCTGCCACAAAATCAGCGAGAGCGACTCCCTTGATCACCCTGGTAGTGCTGAACTCCATCTGGAATGCTTGTAACTCGATGTTCCACTCAGCAACCCTTCTGGCTGAGTTAGGGCTCCTGAGCACCCTCTCCAATGGGTAGGCTGAGACGACCTTGATGGGGTGACCCTGGAAGTAGTGCCGCAGCTTGCACGAGGCCACCAAGAGTGCGAGGAGGAGCTTTTGCGACATGGGGTAGCGTTCCCTCGCGTCCCGCAGTACGGTGCTAATGAAGTACACCGGCTGCTAGACAAGGGCTGGCACACTGTCGAGGCTCGGGTCCCATGGAGATTGCGGCATATCCTGAGGTGGTGGGTTTCCTGAGACCTGGCCGTCCTCAGGAGCTTCTGCGATGTTTCCCTGTTGAGCTTGGTCTTCCGCCGTTGATGGCTTTGCCGCGCCTTTCTGACCCCGCGCTGCATCAGCTCTGGCTTGGCACGGCACACCCTTGCCTTCGCGCTCCTCCCGAACTTCCACCAGCGCCGCGCTGGCGGAATACAGGGTGGCGGCATGGTAGAGCACCAGAGGCTCGAGAGGCTGCGGTGCCACCATCACTGGGGGCTGGTGAGGTATTTCTTGAGGTCTTGGAAGGCCCGGTCGGCCTCCGGGGTCCACTCGAACGAGCCCTTCTTTTTCATGAGCTTAAAGAAGGGTAAGGCGCGCTCACGTAGCTTGGATATGAAACGCCCTAACGCAGTCACCCGTCCTGCTAGCTTTTGCATTTCCTTGAGGGTTTGCGGTGGGCTCATGTCTTCGATGGCCTTGATCTTCTCCGGGTTCGCCTTGATCCATCTGTGGGACACGAGGAACCCAATAGCTTGGCGGAGGGGATGCCAAACACGCACTTCTCCGGGTTAAGCCTCAAGTTCACTTGGCACAAGCTCTCGAAGGTCTCCCCCAGGTCTTGAATCAACGTCCTCGCCTCGCGAGATTTGACGACTATGTCATCAACGTAGTCCTCTGTGTTTCTGCCGAGCTGCCGTCCCAAGGCGATTTGCATCAACCGTTGAAAAGTTGCGCCCGCGTTGCGCACCCCGAAGGGCATGTAGGTGTAGCAATACACCCCGCATGGTGTCAGGAAGGCTGTCTTCTCCACATCCTCCACCGCCATCTTGATTTGGTGGTATCCTGAGAATGCATCCAGGAAACATAGCAAGTCGCACTCGGCGGTGAAGTCGACAATTTGGTCGATGCGTGGAAGCGGGAATGGATCCTGGGGCACGCTTTGTTAAGGTTGGTGAAGTCGATGCACATCCATTCCTTCCTACCTTTCTTCGGTACCACGACGGGGTTCGCCAGCCATTCGTGGTATCGAACTTCTCAGATGGTACCTGCCACCTCCAGCTTGCGTGTCTCTTGGACGATGAAGGCCTGCTTCTCTGTGGACTGCTACTACCTCTTGAGCACTGCGTTGGTTTTTCCCCGAAGAGGAAGGGATGATGTAGCAAAGTAGCGTAAGTATTTCCCTCAGTTTTTGAGAACCAAGGTATCAATCCAGTAGGAGGCTACATGCAAGTCCCTCATACCTGCACAAAACAAATAAATCCTTGCAACCAATGCGATAAGGGGTTGTCAACCCCAACACGGCCACTTACGAGAGTGAGATCTGATAGATATGATAAGATAATATTTTTGGTATTTTTATGATAAAGATGCAAAGTAAATAAAAGCAAAGTAAACAGAGTCTATATAAATTATTTATTACTAAACAGAAGCAAAAATCCAGGAATAAAAATAAAATTGGGTTGCCTCCCAACAAGCGCTATCGTTTAACGCCCCTAGCTAGGCATAAAAAGCAAGGATAGATCTAGGTATTGCCATCTTTGGTAGGCAATCCATAAGTGACTCTCATAATAGATTCATAAGGTAATTTAATTCTCTTTCTAGGAATGTGTTCCATGCCTTTCCTTAAAGGAAATTGGAATCTAATATTTCCTTCCTTCATATCAATAATTGCACCAATCATTCTAAGGAAAGGTCTACCAAGAATAATAGGACATGAAGGATTGCAATCTATGTCAAGAACGATAAAATCTACGGGCACATAATTCCTATTTGCAACAATAAGAACATCATTAATTCTTCCCATATGTTTCTTTGTAGTGGAATCCGCAAGATGCAAGTTTAGAGAGCAATCATCAAAATCACGGAAACCTAACAAATCGCACAAAGTCCTTGGAATCGTGGAAACACTAGCACCCAAATCACATAAAGCATAGAACTCATGATCTTCAATCTTAATTTTAATATTTTGTTCCCACTCATCATAAAGTTTTCTAGGGATAGTAACTTCCAATTCAAGTTTTTCTTCATAAGATTGCATCAAGGCATTAACGATATGTTTAGTGAATGCTTTATTTTGACTATAAGCATGAGGAGAATTTAGCACAGATTGCAACAAGGGAGTACAATCAATCAAAGAGCAATTTTCATAATTAAATTCCTTGAAATCCAAAATAGTGGGTTTAGCAACATCTAGGGTTTTAATTTCTTCAATCCCACTTTCATCAATTTTAGCATCAAGATCTAAAAACTCTGAATTCTTGGAACGCCTTCTAGGTAAAGGTGGATCATGTTCAGTCCCATCATTATTAAGATTCATATTGCAAAACAAAGATTTAATAGGGGACACATCAATAACTTTTATATCTTCATCTTTATTTTCATAGGAACTAGAAGAACACGCTCTTATAAAGGCATCTTTCTTAGCACGCATCCTAGCGGTTCTTTCTTTGCACTCATCAATGGAAATTCTCATGGCTTTGAGAGACTCATTGATATCATGCTTAGGTGAGATAGATCTAAGTTCCAAAGAATCAACATCAAGAGAAATTCTATCAACGTTCCTAGCCAACTCATCAATCTTAAGCAATTTTTCTTCAATAAAAGCATTGAAATTCTTTTGCAAAGTAATAAATTCTTTAATATTAGATTCAAAATCAGAGGGCATCTTATTATAATTTCCATAAGAATTGTCGTAGGAATTACCATAATTATTAGAGGGATTACTAGGATAAGGCCTAGGATTAAAATTTCCTCTATACACGTTGTTACCAAAATTGTTCCTACCAACAAAATTCACATCCATAGATTCATTATTATTCTCAATGAAAGTAGACAAGGGCATATAATTAGGATCATAAGAAACACTTTTACTAGCAAATAATTTCATAAGTTCATCCATCTTTCCACTCAACACATTAATTTTTCTATCGCATGCACCCTTTTATTAGTAGATCTTTCAGTATGCCATTGAGAATAATTAACCATAATATTATCTAGGAGTTTATTAGCTTCTCCTAAAGTGATTTCCATAAAAGTGCCTCCCGCGGCCGAATCTAAAAGATTTCTAGAAGAAAAATTCAATCTGGCATAAATTTTTTGTATAATCATCCACAAATTCAAACCATGAGTAGGGCAATTATGTATCATTAATTTCATCCTCTCCCAAGCTTGTGCAACATGTTCATGATCAAGTTGCTTAAAGTTCGTAATATCATTTCTAAGGGAGATGATCTTAGAGGGAGGAAAATACTTAGAGATAAAAGCATCTTTGCACTTATTCCATGAATCAATACTATTTTTAGGCAAAGACGAGAACCAAGCTTTAGCACGATCTCTAAGCAAAAAAGGAAATAACTTCAATTTAACAATATCATTATCCACATCTTTCTTCTTTTTCATATGACACAAATCAACGAAGCTATTTAGATGGGTAGCGACATCTTCACTAGGAAGGCCGGAAAACGTATCTTTCATGACAAGATTTAGCAAGGCAGCATTTATTTCACAAGATTCAGCATCGGTAAGAGGAGCAATCGGAGTGCTAATAAAATCATTGTTGTTGCTATTGGTAAAGTCACACAATTTAGTGTTATCTTGAGCCATCGTGACAAACAAGCAATCCAACACACAAGCAAACAAAAAGCAAGCGGGCAAAAAGAGGCAAAAGGGAAAAGAGAGGGAGGATAGAGAGAGAGAGGGCGAATAAAATGGCAAGGGTGAAGTGGGGGAGAGGAAAACGAGAGGAAAATGGAAAATAATGTAATGTGGGAGATAGGGATTGTTATGGGTACTTGGTATATTGACTTTTGCGTAGACTCCCCGGCAACGGCGCCAGAAATCCTTCTTGCTACCTCTTGAGCACTGCGCTGGTTTTTCCCCGAAGAGGAAGGGATGATGCAGCAAAGTAGCGTAAGTATTTCCCTCAGTTTTTGAGAACCAAGGTATCAATCCAGTAGGAGTCTACCCGCGAGTCCCTCATACGTGCACAAAACAAATAAATCCTCTCAACCAACGCGATAATTGATTGTCAATCCCTACACGGCCACTTACGAGAGTGAGATCTGATAGATATGATAAGATAATATTTTTGGTATTTTTATGATAAAGATGCAAAGTAAAAAAGCAAAGGAAATAACTAAGTATTGGAAGATTAATATGATGAAGATAGACCCGGGGGCCATAGGTTTCACTAGTGGCTTCTCTTGAGAGATAAGTATTCTACGGTGGGTGAACGAATTACTATTGAGCAATTGACAGAATTGAGCAAAGTTATGAGAATATCTAGGCAGGATCATGTATATAGGCATCACGTCCGAGACAAGTAGACTGACTCCTGCCTGCATCTACTACTATTACTCCACTCATCGATCGCTATCCAGCATGCATCTAGAGTATTAAGTTAATAAAAACAGTGTAACGCCTTAAGCAAGATGACATGATGTAGAGGGATAAACTCATGCAATATGATGAAAACCCCATCTTGTAATCCTCGATGGCAACAATAAAATACGTGCCTTGATGCCCCTACTGTCACTGGGAAAGGAAACCGCAAGATTGAACCCAAAGCTAAGCACTTCTCCCATTGCAAGAAAGATCAATCTAGTAGGACAAACCAAACTGATAATTCGAAGAGACTTGCAAATATAACCAATCATACATAAAAGATTTCAGAGAAGAATCAAATATTGTTCATAGATAAACTTGATCATAAACCCACAATTCTTCCGATCTCGACAAACACACTACAAACACACCGCAAAAAGAAGATTACATCGAATAGATCTCCACAAGAGAGGGGGAGAACATTGTATTGAGATCCAAAATGAGGGAGGAAGCCATCTAGCTACTAACTATGGACCCGAAGGTCTGAGGTGAACTACTCACACTTCATCGGAGGGGCTATGGTGATGATGTAGAAGCCCTCCGTGATGGATACCCCCTGCGGCGAAGCTCCGGAACAGGCCCCAAGATGGGATCTCGTGGATACAGAAAGTTGTGGCGGTGGAATTAGGGTTTTGGCTCCGTATCTGATCGTTTGGGGGTACGTAGGTATATGTAGGAGGAAGGAGTACGTCGGTGGAGCAACAGGGGGCCACGAGGGTGGAGGGTGCACCTGGGGGGTAGGCATGCCCCCTACCTCGTGGCCTCCTCCCTTGTTTCTTGACATGGGGTCCAAGTCTCCTGGATCATGTTCGGTGAGAAAATCACGTTCCCGAAGGTTTTATTCCGTTTGGACTCCGTTTGATATTCCTTTTCTTCGAAACCCTAAAATAGGCAAAAAACAGCAATTCTGGGTTGGGCCTCCGGTTAATAGGTTTGTCCCAAAAATAATATAAAAGTGGACAATAAAGCCCAATAATGTCCAAAGCAGTAGATAATATAGCATGGAGCAATAAAAATTATAGATACGTTGGAGACGTATCAACTGCCATCTTGCTCATTGCTTCATGGGGCGTACATTGGGGCACACCCTCAGATGATGCTGGATTACCTCTCTCGGGACCCCTACCAGCTGATTGGGCTCCCATGCGAATATCTCCTTGTTTACGCGCAAAAACCTCACCAAAGCTTCTTCTTGTCCCGGGTGAAGGCCGGTTCCTATGGTGAAGGTGGCTCTTGAAGACCCATCCTTGTCGACCGGCACCTGCTTGGTCTCCGTCTTGTCTTGAGTGAATAGCTGCTTCTTCTTGGTGGGCGCGGTTTCCTTGGCCTCGGGTCTACCGACGCCGGCTGGCTGTGTTGCTACCGCGGTCTTGAAGGCGAGCCTGAGCGCCGCCACGGCCTCCTTAGCATCCCCCTTGATGGTGAGGACGCCCTTGCTCCCTGGCATCATCATGAGGTTGTAGGCCGGGTGAGTCACCGCCATGAACTGAGCGAGAGCCGGGTACCCGAGGATGGCATTGTACGGGAGACCGATGCGGGCGATGTCAAAGTCCACCAGCTCAGTGCGATAGTTGTCTCACGTGCCAAAGGTGACAGGGAGGCGGATCTGCCCCAATGGGTGAGCAGCTCCACCACCCACTCCTGTGAAGGGCTTGCTGAGGCCGAGTCGTTCGAGCGGCACATGCAGAAGGCTGAAGGCTTCCACGGAGAGCAAGTTGAGGCCGGCGCCGCCGTCGATGAGGGTCTTGGGGACGGCCACGTTGCAGATGGTGGGCGTGCAGAGCATCAGGAGCATCCTGGAGCCGGCGGTGGAGCCGGGGTAGTCTTCCGAGACGAAGGTGAGGTCGGCCTCCGGCGCAGCCCAACCCGGTGGAGCCCCCAGGCGCTTGCAGGCTGCCCCAATCTGGTGGAAGAAAGGCTTGACGTGGCAATCTAAAGGAGGCGCTTGGGAGCCACTCAGAAGTGCCGCGACTGCGTGGTGTGCCCGCGCCGCGTAGCGCGCATCGAAGAGGTAACGGAGTTCCCCCCAGTATGTTACCGTGGATCCCGGGAGGTTGAGCAGCCAGGCGCGCGGCTCGCCAGCAAGGGCCAGGGGGAACAAGTTTACCATGATCTTGTCATCGCCTCCGGCTTCGAGGACGGCCTCCTCGTATGCTAGAAGGAACGGCGCCGAGTCTGCCACATCATCATAATGCAGAGGCATCTCCGGCCTGAACTTGGACGGCCCCTGCACTCACCGTAGAGCGGGGGCCAGGGCTCGGTACCCAGACTCCGTGCTGCTCGTGTTGGCCGCAGAGGTTGGTGGCGGGGCACCTACCATGGGAGCGTAGTAAGGAGGTACGGGGCGCTGGTTGGTGGAGAGAAGCCTCGGTGCACACCTACCTGGCGCGCCAAATGTCAGATGTGGGGTTACGGCAAACCCTTAAGGTTCGAACACTAGGGTGCGCGTGATGTCTTTCCTTCCCACCAATCGACGCCCTAGCTCACTAAGATCTCGCGGACGAACTCGACGAACTCGCAACACAGGAAGACACAAGATTTATACTGGTTCGGGCCACCGTTGTGGTGAAATACCCTACTCCAGTGTGGTGGTGGTGGATTGCCTCTAGGGCTGATGATGAACAGTACAAGGGAAGAACATCCTCCCTGAGGTTGAGGTCTTCTTGTGAGTAGGCTCTCGATCGGGTCGGATCAAGCTAAGATGAGATGCCTCTACTATGGTGGCTAGCTCTACTGATATAGTCCCTGGTCCTCTTCCCAAATATCAAGCGGGAAGGGATCCAACAATGTCGGGTTAATTCGAAGGGGGACAGCTAGTACAAGCTATCCTGACAAAAGTCGTCTTCACGTGCCAAAAGCTCTAGTGGTGACGCCGTCTTGGGCTCCACGATGACCCCCATCTTGCCGTCCTCCTGGTCTTGGTCTCGTTGCACCAATATAGCAACCTTTGCCTGGTGCCTCGGTACTCTTCGCCTGCACTGGCCTCCTTAGCACCAAATAGGAGACAAGGATGCTGCGCGCGCTGGCGCCCGCCTAGTGCCGTGCGTCATGGCTCACGTCACGAGGGTATCGTGAGGTTTGCCCCGCCCATGAGCCTGCCTGGCTAGGCCACTCTCGAGGAGGTCGTGCGTCGTCGGCCTCACGAGGCTTGGACCCTCGTGAGGGTCTTGGATGCTTTGCTGGCGAGGATGGGCCGTACAGCCTGCTGGCTCAGCCACGCCGCGGGCCGCAGGCAAGCAAGTCTGGGGACCCCTGTTCCCAGGACGCCGACATATGTGATATACATATTACTGATGTGTACCTTACTAATGCTCGCAGTAGTGCCTAGGTATTTGATACTGGTTCAGTTGCTAACATTTGCAACTCGAAATAGGGACTATGGATTAAGCGAAGATTGGCTAAGGACGAGGTGATGATGCGTGTGGGAAATGGTTCCAAAGTTGATGTGATCACGGTCGGCACGCTACCTCTACATCTACCTTTGGGATTAGTTTTAGACCTAAATAATTGTTATTTGGTGCCAGCATTGAGCATGAACATTATATCTAGATCTTGTTTGATGCGAGACAGCTATTCATTTAAATCTGAGAATAATGGTTGTTCTATTTATATGAGTAATTTCTTTTATGGTCATGCACCCTTGAAGAGTGGTCTATTTTTGATGAATCTCGATAGTAGTGATACACATATTCATAATATTGAAGCTTAAAGATGCAGAGTTAATAATGATAGTGCAACTTATTTGTGGCACTGTCTTTTAGGTCATATTGGTATAAAGCGCTGAAGAAACTCCATTCTGATGGACTTTTGGAATCACTTGGTACTTGCGAACCATGCCTCATGGGCAAGATGACTAAAACACCGTTCTCCGGAACTATGGAGCGAGCAACAGATTTGTTGGAAATCATACATACTGATGTGTGTGGTCCGATGAATGTTGAGGCTCGCGGCGGGTATCGTTATTTTCTCACCTTCACAGATGATTTGAGTAGATATGGGTATATCTATTTGATCAAACATAAGTCTGAAACATTTGAAAAGTTCAAAGAATTTCAGAGTGAAGTGGAAAATCATTGTAACAAGAAAATAAATTTTCTATGATCTGATTGTGGGGGAAAATATTTGAGTTACAAGTTTGTTCTTCATTTGAAACAGTGTGGACTAGTTTCAAAACTCACGCCACCCGGAACATCACAACTTAATGTTGTGTCTGAATGTCGTAATCGTACTTTACTAGATATGGTACGATCTATGATGTCTCTTACTGATTTACCGCTATTGTTTTGGGGTTATGATTTAGAGACGGATGCATTCATGTTAAATAGGGCACAATCTAAATCCGTTAAGACGTCGCCTTATGAACTGTGGTTTGGCAAGAAACCAAAGTTGCCGTTCCTTAAAGTTTGGGGTTGCGATGCTTATGTGAAAAAGCTAAAACCTGATAAGCTTGAACCCAAATCGAAGAAATGTGTCTTCATAGGATATCGAAAGGAGACTGTTGGGTACACCTTCTATCACAGATCCGAAGGAAAGACATTCGTTGCTAAGAATGGATCCTTTCTAGAGAAGGATTTTCTCTCGAAAGAACTAAGTGGGAGGAAAGTAGAACTTGATGAGGTAAGTGTACCTGCTCCCTTATTTGAAAGTAGTTCATCACAGAAATTTGTTCCTGTGACTCCTACACCAATTAGCGAGGAAGATAATGATGAAGATCATGTAGCTTCAGATCAAGTTACTATCGAACCTCATAGGTCAACCAGAGTAAGATCCGCACCAGAGTGGTACGGTAATCCTGTTCTGGAAGTCATGTTACTTGACCATGACGAACCTACAAACTATGAGGAAGCGATGATGAGCCCAGATTCCACAAAATGACTTGAGGCCATGAAATCTGAGATGGGATCCATGTATGAGAACAAAGTGTGGACTTTGGTTGACTTGCCTGATGATCAGCAAGGCATCAAAAATAAATGGATCTTCAAGAAGAAGACTGACGCTGACGGTAATGTTACTGTCTACAAAGCTCGACTTGTTGCGAAAGGTTTTTGACAAGTTCAAGGAGTTGACTACGATGAGACTTTCTCACTCGTAGCGATTCTTAAGTCTGTCTGAATCATGTTAGCAATTGCCGCATTTTATGATTATAAAATTTGGCAAATGGATGTAAAGACTGCATTCCTGAATGGATTTCTGGAAGAAGAGTTGTATATGATGCAACCTGAAGGTTTTATCGATCCAAAGGGAGCTAACAAAGTGTGCAAGCTCTAGCGATCCATCTATGGACTGGTGCAAGCATCTCAGAGTTGGAATAAACATTTTGATAGTGTGATCAAAGCATATAGTTTTATACAAACCTTTGGAGAAGCCTGTATTTACAAGAAAGTGAGTGGGAGTTCTGTAGCATTTCTAATATTATATGTGGATGACATATTGTTGATTGGAAATGACTAGCAAAAGAGCCTGTGTGTTGCAATGGGAGAGAAAACATAACACACGCTCTTAACTCAACAACCATCACTCAAGACCACAATAGGTCCATCTCCTTTATTTTTGCGAGGCATCATATTTGTGTTGCCGCTTATCCTCCTTCTCACTCTCGCCAGTGATGCCCTCGGTGTTCACACAAAACAACAAAAAATGTGTGTTGAATATGGTTAATGCTAAGGTGTACCTCTCTCTCCCTCTCTCTCCTCCCCCTCTCTCTCGCTCGCTTTCTCACTCTCGCGATGAGAAATCTGTTGTTTTTCCCTCGTGACATTTTTTAGAGGTATGCATGTGTAGTTATCGATGTTTTCTTTTCCGTATATGGTCATAGTCGGGTGTTTATTTGCAATCCGGGTCGCCGCTGGAACGAAAAAAGGAATCTTGCGCTATAAATTATAAGTTTGCTTCCATAACAATATTTTAAAAATATTTAACAGGTAAAATTAACATCATATTTAGATTCCACACATTTTCTAATAAAATTTCATATATAATATAGTTATAATCGAAGTTACGGTTTAAAAGATACAGATAATTTAGAAAATCATTTGGTTTGGCTCAAATATATTCCAAAATTATATTTAAATATACTTAACAGGTAAAAATAATCTCATATTCATATTCTACATATTTTTCTAATCCAATTTCATATATAACATGTTCAAACCGGAGTTACGGTTTAAAAGATATGGATGATTTTAAAAAGCATTTGTTTGACTTAAATATGATCCACAGATGAATTACCTAAAACATCAGGGGGGTTTCGAAAAATGTAAAATAACGGTTAGGGTGTGACTTAAATCCGGACAGCGGGTTGATTTCAGGAAAATACAGGGACTTTTGTGTAAAACACAAAAATAACGATTCATTTTAACATAAAACGGGACTGCGGTTGAATTCTCTGAAATAGAGGGACTTATCTGAAAAATGCCATGATGGACGAAATAAACCCAATTTGCTTTATTATTAGGTAAAGATATAGAATTTCTGGATAGCATAAAAGGATACTTGAATAAGAGTTTTTAAATGAAAGACCTCGATGAAGCTGCTTATATATTGGGCATCAAGATCTATAGAGATAGATCAAGACGCTTAATTGGACTCTCACAAAGCACATAACTTGATAAAGTTTTGAAGAAGTTCAAAATGGATCAAGCAAAGAAAGAGTTCTTGCCTATGTTACAAGCTGTGAAGTTGAGTTAGACTCAATGCCCGACCACTGCAGAAGATAGAGAGAAAATGAAAGATGTTCCCTATGATTCAGCCATAGGCTCTATCATGTATGCAATGTTGTGTAGCAGACCTGATGTGTGCCTTGCTATTAGTTTAGCAGGGAGGTACCAAAGTAATCCAGGAGTGGATCACTGGACAGCGGTCAAGAACATCCTGAAATACCTGAAAAGGACTAAGGATATGTTTCTCGTGTATGGAGGTGACAAGGAGCTCATCGTAAATGGTTACGTTGATGCAAGCTTTGGCACTGATCTGGATGACTCTAAGTCACAAACCTTTGGATACGTGTTTTTATTGAACGGTGGAGCTGTCAGTTGGTGCAGTTCTAAGCAAAGCGTCATGACGGGATCTACATGTGAAGCGGAGTACATAGCTGCTTCGGAAGCAGCAAATGAAGGAGTCTGGATGAAGGAGTTCATATCCGATCTAGGTGTCATACCTAGTGCATCAGGTCCAATGAAAATCTTTTGTGACAAAACTGGTGCAATTGCCATGGCAAAGGAATCCAGATTTCACAAAAGAACCAAGCACATTAAGAGACACTTCAATTCGATCCGCGATCAAATTAAGGAGGGAGGCATAGAGATTTGCAAGATACATACGGATCCGAATGTTGCAGACCCGTTGACTAAGCCTCTCTCACGAGAAAAACATGATCAACACCAAGACTCCATGGGTGTTAGAACCATTACCGTGTAATCTAGATTATTGACTCTAGTGCAAGTGGGAGACTGAAGGAAATATGCCCTAGAGGCAAGAATAAAGTTGTTATTTATATTTCCTTATATCATGATAAATATTTATTATTCATGCTAGAATTGTATTAACCGGAAACTTAGTACATGTGTGAATACATAGACAAACAAATTGTCACTAGTTTGCCTCTACTTGACTAGCTCGTTGAATCAATGATGGTTATGTTTCCTAACCATAGACATGAGTAGTCATTTGATTAACGGGATCAAATCATTAGATAATGATGTGATTGACTTTACCCATCCATTAGCTTAGCACGATGATCGTTTAGTTTGTTGCTATTGCTTTCTTCATGACTTATACATGTTCCTATGACTATGAGATTATGCAACTCCCGAGTACCGGAGGAACACTTTGTGTGCTACCAAACGTCACAACGTAATAAGGTGATTATAAAGGTGCTCTACAGGTGTCTCCGATGGTACTTGTTGAGTTGGCATAGATCGAGATTAGGATTTGTCACTCCGATTGTCGGAGAGGTATCTCTGGGCCCTCTCGGTAATGCACATCACTATAAGCCTTGCAAGCATTGTGGCTAATGAGTTACGGAACGAGTAAAGAGACTTGCCGGTAACGAGATTGAACTAGGTATGAGGATACCGACGATCGAATCTCGGGCAAGTAACATACCGATGACAAAGGGAACAACGTATGTTGTTATGCTGTTTGACCGATAAAGATCTTCATAGAATATGTAGGAGCATATATGAGCATCCAGGTTCCGCTATTGGTTATTGACCGAAGATGAGTCTCGGTCATGTCTACATAGTTCTCGAACCCATAGGGTCCGCACGCTTAACGTTAGGTGACGATCGGTATTATGAGTTTATGTATTTTGATGTACTGAAGGTAGTTCAGAGTCCCGGATATGATCATAGACATGACAAGGAGTCTCGAAATGGTTGAGACATAAAGATCAATATATTGGATGACTATGTTTGGACTACGGAAAGGTTCTAGGCAAGTTCAGACAAATACCGGAGTATCTGGAGGTTACCGGGACCCCCCGGGGAGTGTAATGGGCCTATTGGGACTTAGTGGAGAAGAGGAGGGGTGGCCAGGGCAGGCCGCGCGCCCCCTCTACCTCTAGTCCAAATTTGACAAGGAGGGGGCGGCGCCCCCTTTCCTTCCCCCTCTCTCCTCCTTCCTTTCTCCTACTCCTACTCTTGGAAGGGTTGGAGTCCTACTCCCGGTGGGAGTAGGACTCCCCTTGGGGCGCGCCTAGGAGGGCCGGCCTCTCCCCCTCGTCCACTCCTTTATATATGGGGGAGGGGACACACCATAGAAACACGAGTTGATCAGTTGATCTTTTAGCCGTGTGCGGTGCCCCCCTCCACCATAATCCACCTCGGTCATATCGTAGCGGTGCTTAGGCGAAGCCTTGTGTCGGTAGCATCATCATCACCATCATCACGCCGTCATGCTGACGGAACTCTCCCTCGAAGCTCTACCAGATCGGAGTTTGTGGGACGTCATGGAGCTGAACGTGTGCTGAACTCGGAGGTGCCGTGTGTTCGGTACTTGGATCGGTCGGATCATGAAGATGTACGACTACATAAACCGCGTTCTCATAACGCTTCCGCTTACGGTCTACAAGGGTACGTTGACGACACTCTCCCCTCTTGTTGCTATGCATCACCATGATCTTCCGTGTGCATAGGAAATTTTTTGCAATTACTATGTTCCCCAACACAGTGTACACATGACTTGCAGGGTGGCTATAGTTTCGTCTAGAAAGTTAAAAACAAACAAATCCATCCTTAATCATGTATTATAAGTACTCTGTCGGTTCCACTGTCAGTACAGTAGCGAAAGAAGTATATATATTAAATAATATATAATGTAAAAATCTAAAGTTGAAGGCAGAATTCAAACTTAGGTCATCGTGTTGCGAGCATCCGATGCTAACCAGTCCAACGCGTTTTCGTTGTGGACCATGCTGGAGAGATATCTCTATGTCTACTCTTATACTCCCTCCGTTCCTAAATATTTTTCTTTTTCAGATTTCAAATGGACTACCACATACGGATGTGTATGTAGACATATTTTAGAGTGTAGATTCACTCATTTTTCTCTATATGTAGTCACTTGTTAAAATCTCTAAAAAGACAAATATTTAGGAATGGAGGGAGTAGAAAACAGAGTTGGTGATGATGGTGTGTGTGCCATCCTGCAATATAGGCCGTCGGATTTATATCTAACGAATAGGAAGGAAACTATGGAAATTTTGCAAAAAGATGCCCATATCCCTATCCACATTTGCAAACAAGGCCATCCCTCGTTCGTCCTTTTCTCTCACAAGATAAACTACTCATACAAATGCATCTTGATGTTCCGTGCAATGCACGGTCATCTAACTATTTTCTTTTAAAATAGCTACTGCCATAATTGGATTGAAGTGATATATTTTATGTCCGCCCTGAATGATTCAGATTCACTTGTAGTAACAAAGAAAAGGTTGCCTTGTTAATTAAAAGAAAACATGGTGAAAACTATCACATGAGGCCGGTAAAAACAAGGCACACTGGGTTCAGCGTCATCGTCACTACAGCTATGCGTGTGCGAGAAGTCTACATATCGAGGGGGCTACGGAGAGAAAGACGTATCGAGTGTATCTAAGTGAGGCACAGAGACAAAACTAGCATGTGTGTGTATGTGTGTGTGTGTGTGTGTGTTTTAGAGAGAAACCAATTGATAGATGTAGCAACCCAATCCCGATGGACCGGAGTCTTTGTGCTTTTGTGTCATCCCTGGATCGGTATGCTGACACACAGAGTACTTGAGGAATTATAACACAGTTCAATCACACACTTTATTACATTGAGGTCCTCAAAAGAGTATTTATTACAATGATATGGCTAAAGGCCATCTAAATAAAATAACTGTGGAAGTTTCGAAGGTAAATGAGTCCATCCAACTCCACGGGAAAACTGAGTGCAGAACAACGACCTATCGCACCTTACTCTTCATCTGAAAAATCTACAACATGAAACATTGCAGCCACAAAGAGTCAATATATTTAATGTATTGGAAAGTCACACCCAAAGTATGAAAAACAAACCTATTATCTACATGCAAGGATATAACAAGTGGATAGCTCTAAGGTTTATTTTGCATAAAGCCAATTTTGTCTTACTTATACTCACTAGCCAAATTTTATTCCTTTACATTTTTATTAACCTATTGTTAAATTGGACCGCCTCCAATTTAACCCGCATATGAGAGCCTCCGAGGATCATAGGTTCCCAAATTGTTATTTCCATGAGAGCCCCCGGGGATCATCGTTTAATTAAACCCACATCAGAATAATTATTTGGGATGAGAAGATCTTCCAGAGGTTTCAAGTCAAATTGCTCAAAGTTGTCTGTAACCGGGGACACGACTAATCATGGTTAGTTTGTACACTCTGCAAAGGTTTGCGCACTTTTCCCCACAAGATTCAATCCCTCCCTTCACGTCCTCGCACTTCCTGGTGTTTGAGAACGGGATGAACAAAACATGGTCTTCCAAAGAGTTCCTTTGGGCCACTGCCAGTGCCCATCCAATCCTATCGTTCTACTACATCTCATAGCACCGAAAATGAAAAGAAAACAAGTCTAAAAAATCCTAGAAAAAATCACATAAATCACACCTAATAAATGGACTTAGGTGAACAATTTGCCTCGCCTAAATGCAAGTTTTAAAAACAAACTTTTTGCCATGCTAATAAAATTTTGAATCAAAATAAAACATGCAAATAAAAACCAATAAATATAGTTTGATTTCAAATTCAATTTCCAACATTTCCCCTCTGTTTTTGAAGAAGTCATTTTATCTTCTCTATTTATTTTATTTTTGAAATAATGGAATGAATTTTGGTGAAACCAAATTTGATCCAAATTCCCAACTTTGAAATTTTCCAAATGGTTTTAGGGAAAACTTCCAACTCTCTCTTTTCATCCTTGAGTTTCTCAAAGTCCCTTGGATCTGATTCAAATGAAAGTCAATGGGGCAAAAATGCATAAATCATGGATGCATATGAATGATCTAATTATTAACATCCAAATTGAAAATTGGGATGTTACAATAGATTAAGATCAAGATCGAGTTGTCACCCTCCTGCTGTCATTGTTGGGGGGAGGGAGGAGGGAGGGAAATACGTATCAAGAGTGTGCGCGCGGTAGGCATAGAGGCAAAACTTGCGGGTGTGTGTGTGTGTGCGTTTGAGAGAGAAGCGAGTAGATAGATTACTATCAAGATCGAGGTGCCACCCTTCTCCTTCTGTGTCGGGTAGTGTGTGTGTGTTTGAGAGAGAAGCCAGTAGATAGATTAGTATCAACATCGAGGTGTCACCCTACTACTTTAGTGTCGGGAAGTGTGTGTGTGGGCGTGGGGAGGGGCAGTGACACATAGATATAGGGAGAAGGAGTTTCTGTGACACGTATCTATATTAAGGGATAGGTAGATAGCATGTGTGCGAGGCATACCTAAAGCATCATGGAGATAAACAAAGGGGTGCATGTAAGTGCCGGAAAAAATGAAGAGAGAAACAATGTCTACACTCGTGTGTGTGTGTGTATGTGTGTGTGTGAGAGAGAGCGAAATCTCAAAACAAAAGGTGCTCTGCTGGAATCCCATTGTATGTATTCATATGGTTCTGGAACCCGAGTTAACCTTAGGCATATGTGTGAGAGACATAATTATACTTTGAAACATTAGTGGCGGTGGGTGGGCGGAATTAAAGGGGTGGGCGTGTTCGACAGAGAGAGCGTGTGTGTTTCTCTATGAGAGACTTGTAGGACGGGGTAGAAAGATGAATTCTAACCTTAACGGAGGGAGAGAAATATACGAAGTGCGCGTGTGTCATTCCTATGCCCACGGAGAAATTAGATATGTATGCGTGTGAGAGAGATTGCACAATTCATTCACGTATCACTATCTAGCGATCGTGGACGTGCGTCGCTTGAACATAAATCAATATCTACTTCATATTATGGCCAAAGATACAATATCGATTCAACACTATAAATATTGGACACTCACATATCACATTTTTTTTCTAAATAATCCTTTTCAATTGTGCATTCCAAAGTTATAGTGATGTTTCTTCAAACAACCAATGTTGCTATCATGTATATGCACCATTGTTAGTCTAGCATTCAAATTCATTAGTCTTGGATGATTTAAGGTTCTATTATGAAGTAATATATGTAATATTCATATAGGTATTCAAGGGGTACGCAATTTATGAAATGGAGGCTATGTAATCATATGAGGTAACACTTTTAAGTAGCGGACTACAATATACATTTATTTTGTGGGACTAAAATATCAATTTCTTTTTGTGCACCTCTACAATAGCAAGTCAATGCATTATGTTCAAAGTAAATAACCAATGGTACTAAATTATCTATTTACACGAGAAATACATAGGCTGAGCGTTTGATCCCTTTTTTTGAACGCGCCTCTGCCCCCGTACGATTGGCCGCGACCGTGTGAATGTCCAAGTTACCGGTGCATCATCCCGAGTTATTGCCTTTTTTCTGGGATAGACTTCAACAATTACAATACCGCCCTCATTTACATAATAGGTCGGGGCTACTTTGGTAACTTCCAGTTCCCCCCACCACATGACACCCCCATTTCCTCTCCCCCTCCCGCAAAAACGACTAACACCCCAGCACCAGAGCATCTTACATCATGCCATGCATACCCTCATCGGCCTTTCTACCACTCCCCTCTCGAAACCCTAGACTGCTGATCCACCGGCATACTAGAGCCCATTCAATGCCAACAGCGTCGACCTCGCCGGATCTGCTTATGCAGCCACATCTACCCCTCCAACCTCCCCTAGAAACAAGTAGACTGCTCATCCACCATTGTACCATAGCCCATTCAGTGTCGGCCTTGTCCACGACGCCGAATCTGCTTCGCCTATACTCTCGTCAACCGCAACGCATCTGCAGCGGCTCCTTCATACTCCCTACCGGAGATGCTTCATCCACACCCCCGGAGCCGCCGCACTGACACCCCCGTTGACGACCTCTGATCCTCTTCGCCGACACCTTCCTCAACCCTATAGGAGTAGCTTTGCCTATACCATTCTCAACCCTGCCTGGGCCGCTTTGCCAACTCACAAGTCCACGGCCTCAGATCCGATTCATCGCACCCTCGTCCAACCTACTGGAGCTGCTTCTCACTCCCCATCCGCAGATCCACATCGTCGACACCATCCTGAACCCAACCACCGGAGCAGCTTCACCTATGCCCTCGTCCATGGCCTCAGATCCGCTTCGCCCACACCGTAGTCCACCCTACCGGAGCCGCTCCACAAACACCCTACTCGACGGTTCTAGATCTCCTTACCGGACCCCGACAACCAGTGCAGCGTCATTAGACTTTATGTTTCTAACCTGATTCCCACCATTCGGCAAGATGCCAAGCACCCACCACGGCCTAGGTACTTGTCACATATAAACCCATACAGCATCACCTGCCCGATGTACTTCAAATATACTAACAGGTCCTTGTTACATGTTATGCAGCTAGCAAAAACTACAAGGACAATGTTTCTTCTGGATCTAATAGCTTGGCCAACCAAGATCCTGGACTGAGGCATTGCTATCATCTTGTAAGTGTGTCTTTCCCTCTTGTATTGTTGTGTGCCTGCCAGCGTGCTTTGCTAGGATTTTCGACTAGTAATCCGTTTGTGCAAACAATGATGTCTACTACTGGCTGCTAAATTAGATATGTAGATGTCATACATGATACTACCTCCGTTCCTAAATATAAGTCTTTCTAGAGATTCCACTATAGGCTACATACAGAGCAAAATGACTGAATCTACACACAAAAATGCATCTATATACATATGTATGTGGTCCATACTGGAATCTCTACAAAGACATATATTTAAGAATAGAGGTAGTACATTACACAAAATCGTAGGTGGCATGTAGGAATTCCAGTGCACTATGTTAGGCTCCCATAGAATGCCTGCTAGTCCAGCACACATAGTCATGGCTAGTTTATGCTACGCACACAATCGTTAATTGGTGGTTTAAATATGTGCAAGGGATATGCAATGTATTATCATGTAGAGATGCCTGAAATTAGCCATGTCAACTTGCAGATAGGGTTATGCAATGAAAAAGTACAAGATGTATGTGGCAATTTCATGGAACATCGCAAAAAGGAGAGGCAGCAGTGAGCCTATACAGTGTGCTATGGTATGTCACTCGAGCCCAGTTCTTTGGCAGGATTCTCCCAGAATCTGCCCCTCTCTAGCTTCTCCTACAATATTTGACCCCCTTTTGTTTTACAATCCTACCTAATTAGACCCTACCTAGATAGGATTGTAAAACAAATGGGGCTCAAAGATTCTGGGAGAATCTGTGTAGGGGTCAGATTCTGGGAGAATCTGGCAAACGAACTGGGCCTCCATTGCAATCATCATGACATGTTATTTGTATGTTAGTTCTATTGGCCAAGTTTCTTAGGGACAATTATTACGAGTTATCCTAAGAAAATAAGCACCTGTGAATATAAGCTCCAGGTAATAAGCCAACCAGTTCTTTTCATTGGCTTCCTTTTCAACTTATCTTTGGTATGATCACTGAAAAGTCTACATTGCATTATATTTTGTCATTTTGCTGCCCACATGAAAATTAATTTGACTTGCAAACATCAAAAATTGAACCCAGTGCAGTAATTAATATGATAGGAAAACAGACCATCAATATTTTTTCAAAATGCAAATACAAAGATACCAACTACTTGGCACAATCTACTTTGGTCGATGTCTTCCATAAAGATCCCATTGCCTAATTTAAACGAAGAATGCATGACCCAAATTTAAATGAAGAACAATTATTTATTGAAATTCGATGGTCCAAATGGCTGGTTATTATCATATAGCAACACCACCTGAAAGCATCATATATCAGCAGCTCATAGCAACTCATCATACAACAGCAGCAGAAGTGTGCAATTTATAATATACCAGCAGCAGCTCATAGCAATTAATCATATAGCAGCATGGAAGCAGCTCATAGCAATTCATCATATAGCAGCATGGGAGCAGCTCATAGCAATTCATCATATAGGAGCAGCAGGAGTAGCTCATAGCAATTCATCATATAGTAACAGCAGGAGCAGCTTATAGCAACTCATCATATAGCAGCAACAACAGCTCATATCAATTCATCATGTAGCAGCAGCAGCTCATAGCAATTCATCATATAGCAGCAGTAGAAACAGCTCATAGCAATGCATCATATAGCAGCAACAGAAGCAGCTCATAGCAATTCATCGTATAGCGGATCAGAATGAAAATTTGGGAAAAAATCAGAGGAGATCCTCACCTTGTTGGATGAGCTCATCCTTTAACGGCACCTCAAGGCCACGATCTGGGAGGCGGGGAGGGGGAACGAGGTGCCTTCTGCCGCAGTGTGGCATCGACCATAGTTGTGCGGCACCCGCCGGAGTAGTGAAATGGATGGACCACAGTGCAGCAACTGCTGGAGACCATGAGAATGAGGGGCGGCGCCAGAGGGAGGAGCAGCCGAGGCGATTTGGTCCTACCCGCCGGCCATGTAGCCTAGCTGGACAGAGCATCATCGAGGACCAGGCTAGATGGGACCAGTGGCGACGGCTTGCTGGAGGAATCCTAGCACTGCACGCACGGGATCGAGGTAGAGGGAAAGGGGAGAGGAGATGCAAGCGGGCAAGGCAATGAATGCTTGCGTGTTTGTTTTTGAAAGGATCAAGAAGAGATGTCTAGATGGGGGTGATTAGACCCTCAACAAGCAAAAGTAGCAGTTTTTATGTTCTTCAAGTTGAGGTGGAGTTTTAGCACAAGTTTAAGTATTCATAATACATTTCAAGCAAGCATGGCAAGAGTATATGAGTAGTAGAAAGTAAATCATGCAAGTTGCAAGAAAGTAAAGGGATGGGATTGGAGTGTGCAAATGAAATTGAGGACACAGAGATTTTTGGCCGTTGAGAAGCAGTATTCCCCTGGCAAGGTGATGGCCCCCTTCGAGGATCAGGAGATGGCCCCCGGAGGGTTGAGATCCCCCGGTGAGATGCACAAGGTAAAAAATGGCTTTACCATAGTTGTGGTTTTTGATTATTTGCAATGTGCTTGCTAATATGTTAGGGTTGTGCAGGTGCCGGTGGACATCCTTGATGATTCCGATGCCGTGGCCCGTCCTGTTGGCATCGCCCCGGAGATCGATTCCGATGCCGCTGTCCATCCTGTGGTCATCGCCCCAGAGATCGATTCCGATGTCGCGGTCAGTCCTGCGGACATCGCCCTAGAAATCGATTCCCATGCCGCTGTCTGTGCTGTGGTCATTGCCCGAGAGATCGATGACAAGAAATAGTTGGTCGTGCTAATCCTTCAGGGTAGTTTGCATTGCCTTGTGTTTAATTACCAGAACGATGCGTGTTATCAAACCATCTTAGGGCTAGTGCACTGTCTTGTGTGGGCAGATCTTGCTACTTTTGTTTGATAGTGAATCATGCAATGAATCATGTGAACCCTCTCCGAGTTGTGGAAACAGATGTATCCTCACCAGCTTTTGATGTAATATATGGCATGATTAGATGTAAGTTTGAACTGTTTATCATATTAGCAGGGCTTGTTTGATGATTCTTGGTGTTAGTAGGCTAGCTACTGTGCGAGCTATAGTACTTGCAAAACACTCACCGAAGAGAAACGTTGGGGCTGATGAGCTCGTGGTACGCTTATACTTATCCCTCGTCGATCGATCAATAGCCCTAGCTCCTAAAATTGTAGGCTTAGCGATCGATGACCTAGGCGGGCTAGTTTTTCCTAGTGGGTTTCAGTGATATGACGTGCAACACAAAATCATAGCAGTGCAGAGATGTACTCCCTATGTTCCAAAATAGATGACCTAGGTGGGCTAGTTTGGCCTAGTGGGTTTCAGTGATATGACGTGGTACAGTGCCGTACAGTCTTCGCGTGTGGTAGCAGTATTGTGGGTACAGTAAGTTTTCTTGAAGAAGCGGAATTCAACGAAGTCATGATGGTTCCTTCGTCCGAACAACTTACAATGGGAAAGGTTGGGCCTGCAATACGACTGGGGTAGACCAGGATAATTTTGTGCATGGCAGGTGGACCAGGATGGTCGACGTCCCACATGTCGGCGAATGAAAGTATTCTTTCTCATATAAAGGACGAGCAACGAGTATTCATTATTTATTTTTGATGAAAGCTATTATCTCCACTGTTACGACAGAGGAGTGTGAAACACGGCAGCCCAGTGAACTTGGCATGTGCACCACTACCTCCTTCCCCATGTAATGCCCAGGTTACAGCTCTTTCTCACTTTCTCTCTATCTATTTCCTCTCAAATGTTTTTTACCTTTCTTTTTTTAAGACACAATTGTTTTTTATGCCTTTTTTAGAATTACTTTTTATACCTAGGAGTACGTGTAGAGACGGGCTCTTGCAGAGCCCACTCCTTGACTTTGTCAATGCATCTCTCTCCTCCACATAAGGAGTACTACTTGCTATGCATGCATGCGGTGGGAAGCTGGCGTCTTGAGGGGCCAGGGCAGTGAGAGCGGGCTCCGGAAGCGGTCCGGACTCTAGCATAATTTTGGTTTTTACAGTATTTCTTTCTCCATTCACAGGTAGGCCCGCGTAGATAGATAAAGAACATGAGCTGATGAGGCGCATGCGGACTATTTGACTGGTCAACCAGACAAATACGGAGCTATATGCTAAGCCAATGACCGTATAATCACCATATCTCGTATACAATGATTAAAGTGAGCTATCAAGAAAGTTCAATGACCGCCAATGCATTTTACTCGGTAATAAATGACCAGGATTGAAGGGGAATCCAAATTTGCTTTGTCTTCTGTCCTTGAGCTCTTGACAAACCAATGCACTATACGGTTGTCCGGCCACTCCACCCCAGAGCTCTCACCAAGCATCGTTCATGCCACCGCGCCGCACACTAACCGGTAAGGCAGCGATGGCATCCCGCCGCGCCGAGTTCCTCGCTGCCCCTGACCGCACACAAAATGGTAGGGAAGTGATGGCATCCCGCCGTGCCGAGTTCATCGCCGCTCGTGACCTCACAACTATGTGGGAGGAATTTGAAGATGCCAAGGCCGAATGGGCGGTAGAGCAAGAGGCGGCCAAAGCCGCACAAAGGGATTGGAAAAGTCAGAAAGCACTCAAGAAAAGAGAGGCCCGCCGCCGCATGAAAGAAAAGGACGCACGCGCTGCTGCGGAGAGGTCGGCGGAGATCCAAGCACGATGGGGTGTCGCCGACAAAGCCGGGAAGGAGAACGACGACGTTTGGCCAGCATGTGAGAAGTAGTAGTACTAGTAGTTAGTGTGTGTGTGTGTGTGTGTCTGTCTGAGTATGAGCATGTACCAGTACTACTAGTTACTACAGTAGTTTTTAGAGCAAATTACCAGTACATTAGCCTAGACTAAATGGAAAAATTCCTATCCTAAGCATCAAATGACATCTCTTTCTCTATAGGAATTGAGATGCATACTATCTCACTTCCTATGATTTTCATATTCCTATCCTATGAACGAAAGGAGGCCTCTGTTGGAGTAACTACTGTAGCTAGCAGTACTGCTGGTACAGTAGTTTTCTTCAAGAAGCGGTATTCAGCAAAGTCATTATGGTTCCTTCGTCCAAGCAACTTCGAAGTGGGAAGTGGGCCTGTGATTTGACGGCTCATTAGTCATTGTTACTGCGGCGCGACGACCTGGGTGACTCCCTTGGAGTTCTGCGTGCATGGCAAGTGGACCAGGATGGTCGACGTCCCACATGTTGGCGAACGGAAGTATTCTTTCCGATATCGAGGAGCAAGGAAACCACGTGGTATAGTATCACTGCTGATTGGTTCGCAAAAAAAATAGTATCACTGCCAATTTATAATTACTTTTTATTTTTGATGAATGCTAGCGTTTCAACTCTTATGACGAAGGGTGCCAAACACGGCACGTGCTGGATGTCCCACACGTCAGCGAAAGGAGTGGGACATGAACAACGTGGTAGAGCCCTACATAAAAAAATAGCGTGGTAGAGCGTCTCCACTTCTTCCACTTCTGTGTCGGAGACCACACGTAGTAGTACTTAGTGATATGAACGATACAAAGTGCGACCTGGAGACAAAGACACGTCTAGTTGGAAGGTCTCGGGGCATACACGTAAACAAATATAAAAGTTAATATGTGCCTCCAACTAATATAGTAGTAGTAGAGTACTTAGGCACGTACTCCATAACATCATCGTGCATTGCACGTACAACATTTAGTGGTACTACGTAGTAAGAGACAAATGCCGCCCAAGAGTTCCCTTCTCGACCTACTTTTGGGTGTTTGGTAGAGTGTATGGAGGGTGCATGAGTCCACACTAGTTTAGCACAAATACACTAGAAGCATGAATGAAGAGAGCATGCATGAAGAGGGGTGTTGAGTTGAGCATGCATGAAGAGGGAACAACTATGCTGTGACGAGAACGCAACCAAACATACCATATATTCCATGCATGTTCATACCATTTGTGCCTTTCTACTTCACTTACTACGCTACATTACTCAGGTTCGTACGTCCACTCCTGGGTACATGTTCGTCTCGTAGTTCCAGTCCCACGTGTTCTTCATATAGATGGAATGATCCTTGCATAACACGTGCACCTTGATGCTAGATGTCTCGCGTGTTGGCAAAAGGATGAACAAAGCTCACGTAAAAAAATAGAGTGGAAGAACATAGATTCTGAACGACCGAGAAGGAGCAAGGAACCTCGTGGTGGAGCGTCTGCACTCATAATATTTAATATTATTCAGCGATATAAAATTAACCAATCATCTCCATAGTAGACTGGAAGAGTACGAAACACGGCAGCCCAGTGTAGTATCATACTAGTACATGGCTAACCCACGCTGTCACCATATTTCTTGGCTTCCGTGCGACACCTATATCTAGTAAGCCAGCAGCCTGTATCGCTTCTCCCTCCTCGTCTCTATCAAAGTGCGGCGGGCCGGCATTTCTGCCATCTATTGAGGTCGGTTAACTATCACATGTTAGCGAAAAGAAAAAAATGCAGGCCTGTATGCTTTCACGTTCCGTTTTCAAAAAGAAAAAAATCCTTTCACTTACGAATTTGCATGTATGCTTTGAGCAACTTGCATGTCCTATACTGCTCCTGTTTGATACTCTAACTTAGCTAGAGGTTAGATTAACTCATGACTAACCCTGAACTAACTGTAGCCAAAGAGGTGTTTGGGTGACAGGGTTAGATTGACAATAAATGCACTTCATGGAGAGAGAAAAGTGATTTTTTAGTGGTCCCAATGAGAACTATCTCCAGTTAGCACCTCTTGGGTGGGATAGGTTTTTTTGGTGGGTTCGGTGCAACTTGCTCCAATTCAAACCCTCATGCTTGGATAGTTTAGGGCTATTTGAGCCCCAACTAGCTCAAACTAACTCTAACCCATGGATCCAAACATGGCCTATGGCCAGTCTCAACATGGAGCAGTCGCGTGCACCGGGAAGCGGTGCTTTCTCGGCCGTCGCGCCACTTCAAAGACGGCGCCAGTGAGAGGTCGCCTCCGCTCTGGCCGGGGATTAAGGGCATCTACAATGCAGGCGCTAACGCCAGGCTCCAGGGTCAGGATCTCGGCTGTTTCCTCATAATCCTGTCCAAATCCTGAAATTTGGTTAGCATCGATGCCATAAGAGTCGTCCGATGCTAAACGAGCTGCCCGTTCTATTTTTTATACGTAGCGCCCATACGCTGGCTCTCACCGTTGCATGCCTGGACTCCAAGCCGAGGCGCTAGGAGAAAAATCATTTTTTATTCCTAGTCAAGCGCCTGATTAGGCGCCTTGCGATTGAGATGCCCTAATGCAGCACTGACGCTCTAGGGCGACGCTTACCGTTTCACGCGGGAAGCGCGCTCTGGCAAGGGAGTATAGGTTTTGAACCGTTTCAGGTATAGTACTGGTAGTTTGCAAAACCACTCAATTATTGCACTCAGTTTCCTAAGAAATTGTGGTAAAAAATGTTACTCCACAGCCTGCTTCCCTTCTCCTTCCTCTTCCACTGCCCGCGCATGTCCGTGGGAAGCGACCGGTCAACCCTTATATAGGAGTGCTAGCACAAAAAGATGCATGCATGACCACTAAAATTTCCATATTAAAGCGCCACTCTGGCGGGAGTATGGCGTATGTTGTTACCTTCGGCCGGCCCATGGCTACCGGGCGACGGCGACCAGAGAAGAGGAGGTGGGAGGGGAATGAATGCAGCTACTGTTTGGGTTCGCCTTCCGGCTTAAATAAATGCGCAGCATCACGTGTACCCACGGGTGCACAAATTGTAACATACGTGTCTGCTTAAGTGGGCGTCACGTAACTGTTGCGTGTGTGAGAGAGATTCTGAGAGACAGAGTGCGTGTGTGCGACTCTACTCTTCGGACATGTACTCAACCTTTTGCATCGGGATATAAGTATAATGGTATTTACTTTAGCTAGTGATTTACGTGGCCATGTTAACGTGGTTGTGTCAAAAAAATGTCACTTCCTGCTCGTGATTTGCGTTATATAATTACAAGCAAGATTCTCGTGCATTGAACGGAACATCAATATGCATTTTTTACAGAACACCTGTTGTGATTGACCCATGCAGGAGTAATCCCATGTGTAAAAACTAATGATATCTCAAGAATTTTATCGGAAAACTTGTATCTTGAGAATGTCATCGAAAAAATGAAAGATGAGAGATAAGGCGAGGAGGAGTGGAGCGTGGTGGTGACTGGTAGTCGGAATGGGCGGAGGCGTGGGGATGGACGGCGCCGGCAGGCGGCAGCGGCCATCGTGCATGCTAGATTGTTCCAGAGACTTATTCCTTTTTTAATTGCTGAGCAATGAGGTTGCGGGAGATAATGATGTGGAGAGAGGTGCCGGTATCTTTTGTAAAATTATCATAGTTTGGTTTCTATCCTCAGATATAGATCATACGGTCTGTATTACAAGATGGCAGGCACACCATCACCACCAACTCGTTTTTTATAAGGGTACAGATGATAAGTTTGCTGACTACTAAAGTAAAGTGGAATTTGTCCATGTTATGAAAGTAAATAAAGGTGATTGTTTATCATACGGGTAAGGTTGGATGAAGGGTGGTAGGAGCAAATGCTCCGCCTAGAGCATGTGTGTGTGAGATGGAGTCTTAGTGTGTGTGTGGGGTGTGAGAGAGAGAGAGAGAGAGGAGAGAGAGACATGGAGTCTTAGTTTGTGTGTGTGTGAGAGAGAGCGGGAGAGAGATGGAGTCTTAGTGTGTGTGGGGGGCATGCATGCTTGCGTGTGTGTGTGTGTTTGTGTGTGTGTGTGAGAGAGAGAGAGATGGAGTCTTAGTGTGTGTGTATTGGGGGGTGCGTGTGTGTGTGTGTGTGTCGCGGGGTCCTCTATGGCGGATGTAATTTAAGTGTGCATGGCTTTCATCATAGAGAGGTGATGTGTATGGCAGAGGCCACCAACGATGGGGTGCGAGAGAGAAAATGCCCGTAGAGAGGGAAGAGAAGGTGTGTGCGCGTGAGAGGAGTCGACTTCGAGAGAACGTGTTTGTTCGAGAGACACTGAGGAAGACTACTATATATCGATGGTGCATGTAGGCGGGAATTAAACTAAGAGATGGTCTTATTGGTTTCGGGGATATAGGGGAAGAGTGAGAGGCGGGAGGGGGTAGCTAGAAGGAAATTGTTAAGTGTGAGTGTGTGTTTACCCATCCAGGCGGAAGTTATGTGCACAAAAGAGGAGAACGATTCGATGTGGCGTTAGGATTGAGTGTAATTAACTACTTATGGAGACATAGAGACCTTGAACGTGCATGTGTGAGAGGTATACATGTATACGTGGGATGTGTGTGTGTGTGCGCGTGCATGATTGAGATAAAAGAAAGAAGACATAAGTCATAAGATCAACGACATGGGAGAGACGAATCGGTATGACAATATGCATGCATGTGAGAATGCATGGAAGAAGTCCCGACAATTGAGCATGTATTTTTGTCTTTAAGAGATAGTGGCGTGGGCTGGAGCATGCATCTATGGCAAGCAGAGGGAGTGAGGTGCAACGATTGTGCAAAAGAGACCAACCTATAAGTGCATATGTATGGAGAGACATATATAGTGTGGGTGATAGGAAGCAAGACTCCGTGCGAGAAAGAAATGTTGACGGAGAAACTACAGATAGATACAGAGATGGAGATGCTAGCTAGAGGGACATCCGCTAGTTTGGGTGTTGGAGATGACCGTCGGGTGGTTCAAAGGGTGAAGTTATATATTTGTGTGAGAGGGCACTTGACTACATGTAGAGAGAAACATATGTAGCGTGCGTGATAGGAATCAAGAGTGAGGGCGATAAAGAAGGTCGATGGTGAAACAGATAAATAGAAAGATAAAGATGTTAGCACTACAAAAAAAAAGACACATCCGTGACATTTTGGGCCGAACGAATTCTTTTTCTGTCATACATATGACACTTCTATGATGATAATTGTGACAAAACCCGGTATCATCATAGATGTGGTGGGATCCTACTTCTATGACAAAAAAATCATGATAGAAAATGGGCTTTTCGTCCTGGGTGGGCCGGAGACGCAGCTGCATGATATTCTTTGGGCCGTCCATGACGGAAAAAACCGTGGTAGAAGCGAGGGGGTGGAAAATTTCGGGGAGTTCCCGGTTACGGTGGGAGGTCGAGGGCCGAGCGATGCGCGTTTCTCTCATACACGTACGCGCGTGTGTGTGAGGCGTTGGCTCTAACTGAACCCGAGCGAGGCATTGGGCTCTAACTGAACCCGAGCAATTGCACTGCAGGCTACGCGTTACTGAACCCGAGCGATCGATCGATGGCTGTTAACTGAACCCGATCGAGCGATTCCTTCGCTACTGCTGCTAACTGAAGCCGATCGATGGGATGAACAGTGAGTGTTGCGGGGGGGTTTGGATGAACAGTGAGCGGTGGCGTTGCCTCTGGATGTACAGGACCCCGTGCTGTGGTGGAGGGCTAGATGAACAGTAGACGGTGGAGGGGTGCCCGTGGAGGGGTGGATGAACAGGATCCCATGGTGTGGAGGGCTGGATGAACAGTAGACGGTGGAGGGGTGGTTGAATAGGACCCCGTGGTGTGGA